>NC_056444.1:4439058-4514058 GCF_018296145.1 Oncorhynchus tshawytscha
TGTGAGAAAGGATTCACACCCAGACGAACGGTAGTTGTGTGGTCATCACAGTGTTCTCTTTGTGCTAAAGTAGCATTGACCCCCCCCCTGTTCTAACTCACCTGTTAGAATGACCTTTCAGATCAGTGGTATTTCCTGGTATTACTGTCTGCCTCCATCAATCCATTATATATTATCTTTGTGGGAAGTACTGACCCGAGTAGTGAGAAAAGTTTTCCTGCGGAAAATGGAAACAAGTATTTCTTATTGGACAAGTGTGTGGGCCATACTAACCTATGACCTGTGAGGAGCTGCTCCATTGGCTGGGCTGTGAGCCATACTAACCTATGTCCTGTGAGGAGCTGCTCCATTGGCTGGCTGTGGGCCATACTAACCTACGACCTGTGAGGAGCTGCTCCATTGGCTGGGCTGTGAGCCATACTAACCTACGACCTGTGAGGAGCTGCTCCATTGGCTGGCTGTGAGCCATACTAACCTATATCCTGTGAGGAGCTGCTCCATTGGCTGGGCTGTGAGCCATACTAACCTACGACCTGTGAGGAGCTGCTCCATTGGCTGGCTGTGGGCCATACTAACCTACGACCTGTGAGGAGCTGCTCCATTGGCTGGCTGTGAGCCATACTAACCTATATCCTGTGAGGAGCTGCTCCATTGGCTGGCTGTGGGTCATACTAACCTACGACCTGTGAGGAGCTGCTCCATTGGCTGGCTGTGAGCCATACTAACCTGCATCCTGTATGTTTTGCAGTGAGGAGCTGCTCCATTGGCTGGCTGTGGGGAACTCTCGCTGTCGAGGAACATGGAAGAAGGTCCAGAGAACAGCACACTGCTCCTGTCCTCACGTCCACAGCTTCCTCTTCATATAAACACACAGCAAGCCCCCAGTCTGGCAACTGGCACCCTGTTCATTATATAGACAGGTTGGCTGACAACAGCACGAACATGATGTGTGCTCATAGATGGGGAAGAAGGCAGTGTGTGTGATTGTGAATGGTCAAATAGCTAGCAACAATGACAAGAAGCTGCCATGTGAGGAATTGTACGTGGCTCATTTCAGGTAGTTAGTGTTGCTTGCGAAGCAAGAGTCCCCACTTTAAATCTTCAACATATACTACATGGCCAAAAGTGTATGGACAACCTTTCAAATTAGTGGATTCGGCTATTTCAGCCACACCCTTTTGCTGACAGGTGTATAAAATCGAGCACACAGTCATACAATCTCCATAGACAAACATTGGCAGTAGAATGAAGAGCTCAGTGACTTTCAACGTGGCTCCGTCATACGATGCCACCTTCCCAACAAGTCAGTTTTCAATTGTCTGCCCAGCTAGAGCTGACCCGGTCAACTGTAAGTGCTGTTATTGTGAAGTGGAAATGTCTAGGAGCAACAACGGCTCAACCTCAAAGTGGTAGGCCACACAAGCTCAGAACGGGACCGGTGAGTGCTGAAGTGCATAACGCGTAAAAATCCTCTGTCCTCGGATGCAACACGCACTACCGAGTTCCAAACTGCCTCTGGAAGCAACGTCAGCACAAGAACTGTTCGTCTCTAAAGTCATGAAATGGGTTTCCATGGCCGAGCAGCCGCACACAAGCCTAAGATCACCATGAACAATGCTAAGCGTCACCTGGAGTGGTGTAAAGCTCGCCGCCTTTGGACTCTGGAAGTAGTGGAAACGCGTTCTCTGGAGTGATGAATCACGCTTCACCATATGGCAGTCTGATGGACGAATCTGGGTTTGGCGGATGCCAGGAGAACGCTACCTGCCCGAATTAATTGTAACAACTGTCAAGTTTGGTGGAGGAGGAATAATGGTCTGGGGCTGTTTTTCATGGTTCGGGGTAGGCCTCTTAGTTCCAGTGAAGGGAAATCTTGACGCTACAGCATACAATGACATTCTAGACAATTCGGTGCTTCCATCTTTGTGGCAACAGTTTGGGGAAGGCCCTTTCCTGTTTCCGCATGACAATGCCCCCATGCACAAAGCGAGGTTCGTACAGAAATGGTTTGTCGAGATCGGTATGGAAGAACTTGACTGGCCTGCACAGAGCCCTGACCTCAACCCCATTGAACACCTTTGGGATGAATTGGAATGTCAACTGCGAGCCAGGCCTTCATCGCCCAACATCAGTGCCCGACCTCACTAATGCTCTTGTATCTGAATGGAAGCAAGTCCCCGCAGCAATGTTCCAACATTTAGTGGAAAGCCTTCCCAGAAGAGTGGAGGCTGTTGTAGCAGCAAAGTGGGGACCAACTCCATATTAATGCCCATGATTCTGGAATGAGATGTTGGACGAGCAGGTGTCCACATACTTTTGGTCATGTAGTGTTTTTCCTACTCATTATAGTTATCATTTGGAACGCTACTCCTCTTAAATTAAGATAGAAAACTGATTCAAACTTTAAAACGTGTAGACCGGTCTGGATTAATTTGCTTGTATACAACTTTTTGATATATTTGATATATTTTTTAACTATTAAGATTTTTGTCCTTCTTTTTGTCATCCAACTCATTTAATTTCCTCAACATTCTAAAGGCCCTATTGTGACATCCATTTCCTCAACATTCTGAAGGCCCTATTGTGACATCCATTTCCTCAACATTCTGAAGGCCCTATTGTGACATCCATTTCCTCAACATTCTGAAGGCCCTATTGTGACATCCATTTCCTCAACATTCTAAAGGCCCTATTGTGACATCCATTTCCTCAACATTCTGAAGGCCCTATTGTGACATCCATTTCCTCAACATTCTGAAGGCCCTATTGTGACATCCATTTCCTCAACATTCTGAAGGCCTTATTGTGACATCCATTTCCTCAACATTCTTCCAAATGGACAATGACCCCAAGTTGCGGCAAAATGGCTTAAGGACAACAAAGTCAAGGTATTGGAGTGGCAATCACAAAGCCCTGACCTCAATCCATAAAAAAATTGTGGGCAGAACTGAAAAAGCGTGTGAGAGCAAGGAGGCCGACAAACCTGACTCAGTTACACCAGCTCTGTCAGGAGGAATGGGCCAAAATTCACCCAACTTATTTTGGGAGGCTTGTGGAAGGCTACCCGAAACGTTTGACCCAAGTTAAACAATTTAAAGGCAATGCTACCAAATACTAATTGAGTGTATGTAAACTTCTGACCCACTGGGTTTGTGATGAAAGAAATAAAAGCTGAAATAAATCATTCTCTCTACTATTATTCTGAAATTTCACATTCTTAAAATTAAGTGGTGATCCTAACTGACCTAAGACAGGGAATTTTTACTCTGATTAAATGTCAGGAATTGTGAAAAACTGAGTTTAAATGTATTTGGTTAAGGTGTATGTGAACTTCCGACTTCAACTGGATGTATGATAGTTGAATTCCTTTGTCTCCCCCCCTTTTCATTGTGTAACAAGCCGTAATATCGGGGTAGTCCACTAGGGACTTTTCATTGTGTAACAAGCCGTAATATCGGGGTAGTCCACTAGGGACTTTTCATTGTGTAACAAGACGTAATATCGGGGTAGTCCACTAGGGACTTTTCATTGTGTAACAAGACGTAATATCGGGGTAGGCCACTAAGGACTTTTCATTGTATCATGTTAATACTCACTGTATAATCTATCCTGTGTGTGTTTTTTTGTATTTCCGTGTGATTATTTCATTAGTTAGTAAATAAATAATTAAGCCAATTTGTGTATCGCTGATTCATCACGGAGACTAGGGTTCGTGCAGATTTATAGGATATTACGACATTCAGAATGAGACTGAAATAGGAGCAAATGATTGATGGATGACGGATAGTTTATCGAGATATTCTGATATTTTTTTGTTAATTCGGGACACGGTAACTCGTTAAATAAATGTTTCCCGTGGTGCCCCAGATTACTACTTAATTAATTGTTACACGATTAATTTAATTGAGTAATAATTGAACGTGGTATGTAAGTATTCGATGAATAGCCGTCATCGCATTAATGATAGCAACGTCACAACAAAACTACACACAATACTCTATAATGACAAAGCAAAAACAGGTTTAGACATTTTGGCAAATGTATAAAATGTTTAAAACTGAAATATCACTTTTACATAAGTATTCAGTCCCTTTACTCGATTACAGCCTCCAGTCTTCTTGGGTATGACGCTATAAGCTTGGCACACCTGTATTTGGGAAATTTCTCCCATTGTTCTCTGCAGATCCTCTCATCCCAGTTTGTGCTGTTCTGTGAAGGGAGTAGTACACAGCGTTGTACAAGATCTTCAGTTTCTTGGCAATTTCTCACATTAAATAGCCTTCATTTCTCAGCACAAGAATAGACTGACGAGTTTCATTTGAAAGTTATTTGTTTCTGGCCATTTTGAGCCTGTAATCGAACCCACAAATGCTGATGATCCAAATATTCAACTAGTCTAAAGAAGGCCAGTTTTATTGCTTTTTTAAACAGTACAACAGAACAACAGTTTTCAGCTGTGCTAACATAATTGCAAAAGGGTTTTCTAATGATCCATCAGCTTTTTAAAATGATAAACTTGGATTAGCTAACACAATGTGCCATTGGAACACAGGACTGATGGTTGCCTATAATGGGCCTCTGTACACCTGTGTAGATATTCCATTAAAAATCTGCCGTTTCCAGCTACAAAAGTCATTTACAACATTAACAACATCTACACTGTATTTCTGATCAATTTGATGTTATTTTTAATGGACCATTTTTGGGGGTTTTCTTTCAAAAACAAAGACATTTTTAAGTGACCCTAAACCTTTGAACAGCAGTGTATGTAGTTCTTGTCTATTGATGTTCTGTATTATGTTTCGTGTTCTGTGTTCTGAGTTCTGTGTTCTGAGTTCTGTGTTCTGAGTTCTGTGTTCTGAGTTCTGTGTTCTGTGTGGAACCCAGGAAGAGTAGCTGCTGCTTTTGCAACAGCTAATGGGGATCCTAATAAAATACAAAATTTGTCTGCCACGCTGCTCTTAATCTGCAACTTTTTGTGACTTTAAACCTGCAGGGAGATGGCTATCTATTTATAGGCATAATAAAACACGTTTTTTTTCCAATCCCGAGTATCAACTGACAATTTCCGTGTACGATTACGAGTATAGTAAGGTTGTCACACCCCTAACAACACAGTAGATTAACCAGATATGTAGGCTAATCGGGAAATCGTATTTCTGTTTATATATATATTTTTTGCGTGTCAAAACTTCTTTCAGGTTTCACACGCAAACAACTGAAGTTTAGACATTTTTAACGAGTGTTACGTAGCCTATTCAGTTCAGTCAGTCAGCATTCCCACTTTCCTGCAACGTTCTGAAACAGCAAAGGAATGTCTCTGTCTGTGTGTGTCTCTTTTCTCAATTAAATGTAAACTAAAAGTAACCTTCTGCCTACCTGGCAGAAAGATATCACGATTATTTACATCATTTCAATGGTCATTTGTTTTGTAAACTCTGTAATCACATGAGCGCTACAGAAACATTGCTAACCAAACAACGGTCTCCTGCTGGTGCACTCTGGGTAACGACACACAACAATAATAAGATTTGTGTCCTATAGAACATTACATGTTAAAAAAAAAAAAATGTAAAAGCTTGAGAGCGAAAACCCTAAAAACAATTCATATAAAACCTGAAAAATCTAAAAGGAGAAAATAGTTTTGGGGAAAATAATGGATTTCATAGTTCCCTGTGTATGTATGCTCAAGTTAACTTGTCCACCCTGGGGGCAGAGTAGCTCACAGAGAAGGGGGGCCCTCTTCCACAGATCCCCATCTAGCCCAGAGAGGACTTTGCCCAAATACATTGTGAAAAAAAAGTGTATTTATTTAAAACTCCAACAATGTCTCCTTGTATTCTGTAGTCTATTGTTACAGTTATCTTATACTGTGGTAGCCTAGTAGGAGTGTATGGAAGTGTAGTAGTCAGAGTATGGAAGTGTAGTAGTCAGTGTATGGAAGTGTAGTAGTCAGTGTATGGAAGTGTAGTAGTCAGAGTGTATTGAAGTGTAGTAGTCAGAGTGTATGGAAGTGTAGTAGTCAGAGTGTATTGAAGTGTAGTAGTCAGAGTGTATTGAGGGTAGTAGTCAGTGTATTGAAGTGTAGTAGTCAGAGTGTATTGAAGTGTAGTAGTCAGTGTATTGAAGTGTAGTAGTCAGAGTGTATTGAAGTGTAGTAGTCAGTGTATGGAAGTGTAGTAGTCAGAGTGTATGGAAGTGTAGTAGTCAGAGTGTATGGAAGTGTAGTAGTCAGAGTGTATTGAGGGTAGTAGTCAGAGTGTATTAGTCAGTGTATGGAAGTGTAGTAGTCAGAGTGTATTGAGGGTAGTAGTCAGAGTGTATTAGTCAGTGTATGGAAGTGTAGTAGTCAGAGTGTATTGAGGGTAGTAGTCAGAGTGTATTAGTCAGTGTATTGAAGTGTAGTAGTCAGAGTGTATTGAGGGTAGTAGTCAGTGTATTGAAGTGTAGTAGTCAGAGTGTATTGAAGTGTAGTAGTCAGTGTATGGAAGTGTAGTAGTCAGAGTGTATGGAAGTGTAGTAGTCAGAGTGTATTGAGGGTAGTAGTCAGTGTATTGAAGTGTAGTAGTCAGAGTGTATTGAAGTGTAGTAGTCAGTGTATGGAAGTGTAGTAGTCAGAGTGTATTGAAGTGTAGTAGTCAGTGTATGGAAGTGTAGTAGTCAGAGTGTATGGAAGTTTAGTAGTCAGAGTGTATTGAGGGTAGTAGTCAGTGTATTGAAGTGTAGTAGTCAGTGTATGGAAGTGTAGTAGTCAGAGTGTATGGAAGTGTAGTAGTCAGAGTGTATTGAAGTGTAGTAGTCAGTGTATGGAAGTGTAGTAGTCAGAGTGTATTGAAGTGTAGTAGTCAGTGTATGGAAGTGTAGTAGTCAGAGTGTATGGAAGTGTAGTAGTCAGAGTGTATTGAAGTGTAGTAGTCAGTGTATGGAAGTGTAGTAGTCAGTGTATGGAAGTGTAGTAGTCAGAGTGTATTGAAGTGTAGTAGTCAGAGTGTATGGAAGTGTAGTAGTCAGAGTGTATTGAAGTGTAGTAGTCAGAGTGTATTGAAGTGTAGTAGTCAGTGTATGGAAGTGTAGTAGTCAGAGTGTATGGAAGTGTAGTAGTCAGAGTGTATTGAGGGTAGTAGTCAGAGTGTATTAGTCAGTGTATGGAAGTGTAGTAGTCAGAGTGTATTGAGGGTAGTAGTCAGAGTGTATTAGTCAGTGTATGGAAGTGTAGTAGTCAGAGTGTATGGAAGTGTAGTAGTCAGAGTGTATTGAGGGTAGTAGTCAGTGTATTGAAGTGTAGTAGTCAGAGTGTATTGAAGTGTAGTAGTCAGTGTATGGAAGTGTAGTAGTCAGAGTGTATGGAAGTGTAGTAGTCAGAGTGTATGGAAGTGTAGTAGTCAGAGTGTATGGAAGTGTAGTAGTCAGAGTGTATGGAAGTGTAGTAGTCAGAGTGTATTGAGGGTAGTAGTCAGAGTGTATTAGTCAGTGTATGGAAGTGTAGTAGTCAGAGTGTATTGAGGGTAGTAGTCAGAGTGTATTAGTCAGTGTATGGAAGTGTAGTAGTCAGAGTGTATTGAGGGTAGTAGTCAGAGTGTATTAGTCAGTGTATGGAAGTGTAGTAGTCAGAGTGTATTGAGGGTAGTAGTCAGAGTGTATTAGTCAGTGTATGGAAGTGTAGTAGTCAGAGTGTATTGAAGTGTAGTAGTCAGAGTGTATTGAAGTGTAGTAGTCAGTGTATGGAAGTGTAGTAGTCAGAGTGTATGGAAGTGTAGTAGTCAGAGTGTATTGAGGGTAGTAGTCAGTGTATTGAAGTGTAGTAGTCAGAGTGTATTGAAGTGTAGTAGTCAGTGTATGGAAGTGTAGTAGTCAGAGTGTATTGAAGTGTAGTAGTCAGTGTATGGAAGTGTAGTAGTCAGAGTGTATGGAAGTGTAGTAGTCAGAGTGTATTGAGGGTAGTAGTCAGTGTATTGAAGTGTAGTAGTCAGTGTATGGAAGTGTAGTAGTCAGAGTGTATGGAAGTGTAGTAGTCAGAGTGTATTGAAGTGTAGTAGTCAGTGTATGGAAGTGTAGTAGTCAGAGTGTATTGAAGTGTAGTAGTCAGTGTATGGAAGTGTAGTAGTCAGAGTGTATGGAAGTGTAGTAGTCAGAGTGTATTGAAGTGTAGTAGTCAGAGTGTATTGAGGGTAGTAGTCAGTGTATTGAAGTGTAGTAGTCAGAGTGTATTGAAGTGTAGTAGTCAGTGTATGGAAGTGTAGTAGTCAGAGTGTATGGAAGTGTAGTAGTCAGATTGTAGTTATGTCTGATGAAATGTGTGATCTAACTGCCCCACAACCCAAAGTTAAAAGGTTGATATAGTACTATATTAAAGTAATCAGACCGATTATTTAACTTTCACTATACGTAACGGCTTTTTTGAAATAACAAAGTGAAACGTTTTTAAACTTCTATTACCACAAAATACATTTACGAGCTACAGCAAGGCCCAGAACTTCACACCATGTAAAATATAATCTGGACATCATGTCTTGTCTTGACTCATTTCATGTCAACGCTAACATGACGCTAATTAGCTAGCTAACTAACAAACGTAACGATATATTTGAGATACAAGTGCTCAGTATTTATGTTTTCAATAAACATTTGGTGATGAAATATAGTTTACTCGGTGTCAACAACGTAAGCCAACCCTGCCTGTGTTACCCCAAAGTTGGTTTAGTTGCAACCAGCCTAGAAAGCTTCAGAAACCTTCTCACAGTGGCTCTAGTGAACCAGACAGGTTTTTTTTTTAGGAAGGCTGGCCAGGTGAGACTAGGGCCCTTTGAGCTCTGATCAAAAGTTGTGCACTCTGTAGGGAATAGGGTGACTTTTCAGACACAAGCTTCAACAAGCTATATTCGTACTTAAACAGCAAAAAAATAAAATAAATCACACACCAAATCAGTGATCTTTATTTAACAAAATATTTTAAGAACACATTTGAGTATCTCCTTCCTGCGTACAGACAAGATATGACGTTCCAAATGGAGAGATGACTACTTTACAATAACACAGGTGTGCTTTTGTATAGTCCCTATTGCAGAAATAAATACTGTGAAATATATAAAATAAACAAAGACATTTTTATTAATGTTTGACAATTTTTTCAATTTCTATTGAACAATTTGTTCAGATGGTTCTAATCGTTCTTTCTTTAGCCATTGATAACTAGAAGGATAAATGGTTTTGTAAAAAACTAAAAAATAAAGTTGAAATACAAGTTAAGCTGCTATTGTCCACAGAAAGATATATATAGCTCCCTCTGCTGGTTACTGGTAGTAATATCATGCCAGCTACTGGTGGTTACCGGTTAATGACATTGAAGCCTTGTGTTAAGAAAGGCCGGGATTCAATCCAGTTTCAGGTTGAACACAATGCAGCTTTTAAAAAAAAACGTTCTCGTGTTTGTTCATGGTAAACCCAGGCATATTTCCACTCAAATGGGACATTGTCTCCCTCGGATTGAATCACAGCCTTAGTTAAACTCACACACACACCAACTCTGGAAATACAAGGACACAAGAGCATAACCTATTTACAATCCCTTATATAAAACTGTACAGTGAGCGGTACTAATACACTAGTTTAAAACAGAATTTAAAGAAGAGAAAACCAAGGAGCCTGAACTATAACACTATTTATTAAAACTAGGCAAGATCACTAACAGTAGAGTACCGTATATAAACCCCAGAATCCACAAACGGACTTAAACTTAGTCCCGAAGGTCACGTCCCAATCTGCACCCTTTTTTCCCCCCCTATTCAGGAGGTCTCATAGGGCTCTGGTCAAAAGTAGTGCGCTTCTTAGTGAATAAGATACCATTTGAGACACGGGCCTTAGGAGGAGTTGACTTTATGCGCCTTCTTGAGGACCCTCCAACGGTCTTTGAGTTGAACCCCCGTGCGACCCTGGAAGTCGTGTTCCTGGAGGATACGCGACCATTTCCCCTCCCCGTGGCGCTTCACTCCCGCCTTCAGCGCCAAGTCCAGATCCCACGGCCACCTCTACACGGGGGAGAAAAAGGGGCAATCTGAGGGTTGGTACATCCATTTTGGACTTAAAAAAAAGTAACAATAGCCTTTGATACTTGAAGAATATAACTTCTAAACGCCTCATGAGCTTAATTCAACTGTTGTACGCCATCAGAACTAAATATATATATATATACATAAATAATAAAAAACTTGTATACATATATTTTTGGAACATTTAATTGGAGAAATGGCTAAAGTGTGCCCCCATCAGGGAAACAAGCTCTAGTTGACCTACCCCATGAGTCTTCCTGGTTGTATTGGTGTTCAGAGTTGTGTTGCTAAGAGTCGTGGTGTTCAGGGTCGTCTCAGACGAGGCTCTTCGGAAGGTCAACCTCGTCGACACTGCATGGACAAACAGCATATGAGAGAGAGAGAGAGAGAGAGAGAAAGAGAGAGAGAGAGAGTCAAATTCTCTTTTTATGGTTTATTTTTGGGTCCATCCTCCCTTCAGAGGACAAAAATAAACGTGTTTTCGTCTTTTATACACTTTACATACATGCCATTTTTGTCCCCCAGTTATTACATAGCAAGAATGAAGTAATGTAATACATATTACATCTGGATAGATAGTAAATATACATGTAACTATTATAGAACAAGAGCATTTAAACTCTACTTTACAGAGAGAGAGAGAGAGAGAGAGAGAGAGAGAGAGAGAGAGAGAGAGAGAGAGAGAACTTTACAGGGACAAACAGAGAGAGAGAGAGAGAACTTTACAGGGACAAACAGAGAGAGAGAGAGAGAGAGAGAGAGAGAGAGAGAGAGAGAGAGAGAGAGAGAGAGAGAGAGAGAAAGAGAGAGCTTTACAGGGACAAAGAAAGAGAGAGAGAGAGAGAGAGAACTTTACAGGGACAAACAGAGAGAGAGAGAGAGAGAACTTTACAGGGACAAACAGAGAGAGAGAGAGAGAGAACTTTACAGGGACAAACAGAGAGAGAGAGAGAGAGAACTTTACAGGGACAAACAGAGAGAGAGAGAGAGAGAGAGAGAGAGAAAGAGAGAGCTTTACAGGGACAAAGAAAGAGAGAGAGAGAGAGAGAACTTTACAGGGACAAACAGAGAGAGAGAGAGAGAACTTTACAGGGACAGAGAGAGAGAGAGAGAACTTTACAGGGACAAACAGAGAGAGAGAGAACTTTACAGGGACAAACAGAGAGAGAGAGAGAGAGAGAGAGAGAGAGAGAGAAAGAGAGAGCTTTACAGGGACAAAGAAAAGAGAGAGAGAGAGAGAACTTTACAGGGACAAACAGAGAGAGAGAGAGAGAACTTTACAGGGACAAAGAAGAGAGAGAGAGAGAGAGAGAACTTTACAGGGAGAGAGAGAGAGAGAACTTTACAGGGAGAGAGAGAGAGAGAACTTTACAGGGACAAACAGAGAGAGAGAGAGAGAACTTTACAGGGACAAACAGAGAGAGAGAGAGAGAACTTTACAGGGACAAAAGAGAGAGAGAGAGAGAGAGAGAACTTTACAGGGACAGAGAGAGAGAGAGAGAGAGAGAGAGAGAACTTTACAGGGACAAAGAGAGAGAGAGAGAGAGAGAGAGAGAGAACTTTACAGGGACAGAGAGAGAGAGAGAGAGAGAGAGAGAGAACTTTACAGGGACAAAGAGAGAGAGAGAGAGAGAGAGAGAACTTTACAGGGACAAAGAGAGAGAGAGAGAGAGAGAACTTTACAGGGACAAACAGAGAGAGAGAATGAGAGAGAGAACTTTACAGGGACAAACACACAGAGAGAGAGAGAGAACTTTACAGAGAGAGAGAGAGAGAGAGAGAGAACTTTACAGAGAGAGAGAGAGAGAGAGAACTTTACAGAGAGAGAGAGAGAGAGAGAGAGAACTTTACAGGGACAAAAGAGAGAGAGAGAGAGAGAGAGAGAACTTTACAGGGACAAAAGAGAGAGAGAGAGAGAGAGAGAGAGAACTTTACAGGGACAAAGAGAGAGAGAGAGAGAGAGAGAGAGAGAACTTTACAGGGACAAAGAAAGAGAGAGAGAGAGAGAGAGAGAACTTTACAGGGACAAAAGAGAGAGAGAGAGAGAGAACTTTACAGGGACAAAGAGAGAGAGAGAGAGAGAGAGAGAACTTTACAGGGACAAAGAGAGAGAGAGAGAGAGAGAACTTTACAGGGACAAAGAGAGAGAGAGAGAGAGAGAACTTTACAGGGACAAACAGAGAGAGAGAGAGAACTTTACAGGGACAAACAGAGAGAGAGAGAGAACTTTACAGGGACAAACAGAGAGAGAGAGAGAGAGAGAGAGAGAACTTTACAGGGACAAACAGAGAGAGAGAATGAGAGAGATAACTTTACAGGGACAAACACACAGAGAGAGAGAGAGAACTTTACAGAGAGAGAGAGAGAACTTTACAGAGAGAGAGAGAGAGAGAGAGAGAGAGAGAGAACTTTACAGAGAGAGAGAGAGAGAGAGAACTTTACAGGGAGAGAGAGAGAGAACTTTACAGGGGGAGAGAGAGAGAGAGAGAACTTTACAGGGACAAAGAGAGAGAGAGAGAGAGAGAGAACTTTACAGGGACAAAGAGAGAGAGAGAGAACTTTACAGGGACAAACAGAGAGAGAGAGAGAACTTTACAGGGACAAACAGAGAGAGAGAATGAGAGAGAGAACTTTACAGGGACAAACACAGAGAGAGAGAGAGAACTTTACAGAGAGAGAGAGAGAGAACTTTACAGGGACAAAAGAGAGAGAGAGAGAGAGAGAGAGAACTTTACAGGGACAAAGGGAGAGAGAGAGAGAACTTTACAGGGACAAAGAGAGAGAGAGAGAGAGAACTTTACAGGGACAAAGAGAGAGAGAGAGAGAGAGAACTTTACAGGGACAAACAGAGAGAGAGAGAGAACTTTACAGGGACAAACAGAGAGAGAGAGAGAGAACTTTACAGGGACAAACAGAGAGAGAGAGAGAGAACTTTACAGGGACAAACAGAGAGAGAGAGAGAGAACTTTACAGGGACAAACAGAGAGAGAGAATGAGAGAGAGAACTTTACAGGGACAAACACACAGAGAGAGAGAGAGAACTTTACAGAGAGAGAGAGAGAGAGAGAGAGAGAGAACTTTACAGAGAGAGAGAGAGAGAGAACTTTACAGGGAGAGAGAGAGAGAGAGAACTTTACAGGGACAAAAAGAGAGAGAGAGAGAGAGAGAACTTTACAGGGACAAAGAGAGAGAGAGAGAGAGAGAGAGAACTTTACAGGGACAAAGAGAGAGAGAGAGAGAGAGAGAACTTTACAGGGACAAAAAGAGAGAGAGAGAGAGAGAGAGAGAACTTTACAGGGACAAAGAGAGAGAGAGAGAGAGAGAGAACTTTACAGGGACAAAAGAGAGAGAGAGAGAGAGAGAGAACTTTACAGGGACAAAGAGAGAGAGAGAGAGAGAGAACTTTACAGGGACAAAAGAGAGAGAGAGAGAGAGAACTTTACAGGGACAAAGAGAGAGAGAGAGAGAGAACTTTACAGGGACAAAGAGAGAGAGAGAGAGAGAGAGAACTTTACAGGGACAAAGAGAGAGAGAGAGAGAGAGAACTTTACAGGGACAAACAGAGAGAGAGAGAGAACTTTACAGGGACAAACAGAGAGAGAGAGAGAACTTTACAGGGACAAACAGAGAGAGAGAATGAGAGAGAGAACTTTACAGGGACAAACACACAGAGAGAGAGAGAGAACTTTACAGAGAGAGAGAGAGAACTTTACAGAGAGAGAGAGAGAGAGAGAGAACTTTACAGAGAGAGAGAGAGAGAGAGAACTTTACAGGGAGAGAGAGAGAGAGAGAACTTTACAGGGACAAAGAGAGAGAGAGAGAGAACTTTACAGGGACAAAGAGAGAGAGAGAGAACTTTACAGGGACAAACAGAGAGAGAGAGAGAACTTTACAGGGACAAACAGAGAGAGAGAGAGAACTTTACAGAGAGAGAGAGAGAGAGAGAGAGAGAGAACTTTACAGGGACAAAGAGAGAGAGAGAGAGAACTTTACAGGGACAAAGAGAGAGAGAGAGAGAACTTTACAGGGACAAAGAGAGAGAGAGAGAGAGAGAGAGAACTTTACAGGGACAAAGAGAGAGAGAGAGAGAGAGAGAACTTTACAGGGACAAAAGAGAGAGAGAGAGAGAGAGAACTTTACAGGGACAAAAGAGAGAGAGAGAGAGAGAACTTTACAGGGACAAACAGAGAGAGAGAGAGAGAACTTTACAGGGACAGAGAGAGAGAGAGAGAACTTTACAGGGACAAACAGAGAGAGAGAGAACTTTACAGGGACAAACAGAGAGAGAGAGAGAGAGAGAGAGAGAGAGAGAAAGAGAGAGCTTTACAGGGACAAAGAAAGAGAGAGAGAGAGAGAGAACTTTACAGGGACAAACAGAGAGAGAAAGAGAGAGAGAACTTTACAGGGAGAGAGAGAGAGAGAACTTTACAGGGAGAGAGAGAGAGAGAACTTTACAGGGACAAACAGAGAGAGAGAGAGAGAACTTTACAGGGACAAAAGAGAGAGAGAGAGAGAACTTTACAGGGACAAAGAGAGAGAGAGAGAGAGAGAACTTTACAGGGAGAGAGAGAGAGAGAACTTTACAGGGAGAGAGAGAGAGAGAACTTTACAGGGAGAGAGAGAGAGAGAACTTTACAGGGACAAACAGAGAGAGAGAGAGAACTTTACAGGGACAAACAGAGAGAGAGAGAGAGAACTTTACAGGGACAGGGACAAAGAGAGAGAGAGAGAGAGAGAGAGAACTTTACAGGGACAGAGAGAGAGAGAGAGAGAGAACTTTACAGGGACAAAGAGAGAGAGAGAGAGAGAGAGAGAGAACTTTACAGGGACAGAGAGAGAGAGAGAGAGAGAGAGAGAACTTTACAGGGACAAAAGAGAGAGAGAGAGAGAGAGAACTTTACAGGGACAAAGAGAGAGAGAGAGAGAGAACTTTACAGGGACAAACACACAGAGAGAGAGAGAGAACTTTACAGAGAGAGAGAGAGAGAGAACTTTACAGGGACAAAAGAGAGAGAGAGAGAGAGAGAACTTTACAGGGACAAAAGAGAGAGAGAGAGAGAGAGAGAACTTTACAGGGACAAAGAGAGAGAGAGAGAGAGAGAGAGAACTTTACAGGGACAAAAGAGAGAGAGAGAGAGAGAGAGAACTTTACAGGGACAAAAGAGAGAGAGAGAGAGAGAGAGAGAACTTTACAGGGACAAAGAGAGAGAGAGAGAGAGAGAGAACTTTACAGGGACAAAGAGAGAGAGAGAGAGAGAGAGAACTTTACAGGGACAAAAGAGAGAGAGAGAGAGAGAGAACTTTACAGGGACAAAAGAGAGAGAGAGAGAGAGAGAGAACTTTACAGGGACAAAGAGAGAGAGAGAGAGAGAGAGAGAACTTTACAGGGACAAAGAGAGAGAGAGAGAGAGAGAGAGAACTTTACAGGGACAAAGAGAGAGAGAGAGAGAGAGAACTTTACAGGGACAAAGAGAGAGAGAGAGAGAGAGAACTTTACAGGGACAAACAGAGAGAGAGAGAGAGAACTTTACAGGGACAAACAGAGAGAGAGAGAGAACTTTACAGGGACAAACAAAGAGAGAGAGAGAGAGAGAGAGAGAACTTTACAGGGACAAACAGAGAGAGAGAATGAGAGAGATAACTTTACAGGGACAAACACACAGAGAGAGAGAGAGAACTTTACAGAGAGAGAGAGAGAACTTTACAGAGAGAGAGAGAGAGAGAGAGAGAGAGAACTTTACAGAGAGAGAGAGAGAGAGAGAACTTTACAGGGAGAGAGAGAGAGAACTTTACAGGGAGAGAGAGAGAGAGAGAGAACTTTACAGGGACAAAGAGAGAGAGAGAACTTTACAGGGACAAAGAGAGAGAGAGAGAACTTTACAGGGACAAACAGAGAGAGAGAATGAGAGAGAGAACTTTACAGGGACAAACACACAGAGAGAGAGAGAGAACTTTACAGAGAGAGAGAGAGAGAGAGAGAGAGAGAGAACTTTACAGGGACAAAGAGAGAGAGAGAGAGAGAGAGAGAGAACTTTACAGGGACAAAGAGAGAGAGAGAGAGAACTTTACAGGGACAAAAGAGAGAGAGAGAGAGAACTTTACAGGGACAAAAGAGAGAGAGAGAGAGAGAACTTTACAGGGACAAACAGAGAGAGAGAGAGAACTTTACAGGGACAAACAGAGAGAGAGAGAGAGAACTTTACAGGGACAAACAGAGAGAGAGAGAGAGAACTTTACAGGGACAAACAGAGAGAGAGAATGAGAGAGAGAACTTTACAGGGACAAACACACAGAGAGAGAGAGAACTTTACAGAGAGAGAGAGAGAGAGAGAGAGAGAGAACTTTACAGGGACAAAGAGAGAGAGAGAGAGAACTTTACAGGGACAAAGAGAGAGAGAGAGAGAGAGAGAACTTTACAGGGACAAAAGAGAGAGAGAGAGAGAGAGAGAACTTTACAGGGACAAAAGAGAGAGAGAGAGAGAGAGAACTTTACAGGGACAAAAGAGAGAGAGAGAGAGAGAGAGAACTTTACAGGGACAAAGAGAGAGAGAGAGAGAGAACTTTACAGGGACAAAGAGAGAGAGAGAGAGAGAGAGAGAGAGAGAGAGAGAGAGAGAGAACTTTACAGGGACAAAAGAGAGAGAGAGAGAGAGAGAGAGAACTTTACAGGGACAAAGAGGGAGAGAGAGAGAGAGAGAACTTTACAGGGACAAAGAGAGAGAGAGAGAGAACTTTACAGGGACAAAGAGAGAGAGAGAGAGAGAGAGAACTTTACAGGGACAAAGAGAGAGAGAGAGAGAGAGAACTTTACAGGGACAAACAGAGAGAGAGAGAGAACTTTACAGGGACAAACAGAGAGAGAGAGAGAGAACTTTACAGGGACAAACAGAGAGAGAGAATGAGAGAGAGAACTTTACAGGGACAAACACACAGAGAGAGAGAGAGAACTTTACAGAGAGAGAGAGAGAGAGAGAGAGAGAGAGAACTTTACAGGGACAAAGAGAGAGAGAGAGAGAGAGAGAGAACTTTACAGGGACAAAGAGAGAGAGAGAGAGAGAGAGAACTTTACAGGGACAAAGAGAGAGAGAGAGAGAGAGAACTTTACAGGGACAAAGAGAGAGAGAGAGAGAACTTTACAGGGACAAACAGAGAGAGAGAGAGAACTTTACAGGGACAAACAGAGAGAGAGAGAGAGAACTTTACAGGGACAAACAGAGAGAGAGAGAGAGAACTTTACAGGGACAAACAGAGAGAGAGAGAGAACTTTACAGGGACAAACAGAGAGAGAGAGAGAACTTTACAGAGAGAGAGAGAGAACTTTACAGAGAGAGAGAGAGAGAGAGAGAGAGAGAACTTTACAGGGAGAGAGAGAGAGAACTTTACAGGGAGAGAGAGAGAGAGAGAACTTTACAGGGACAAAGAGAGAGAGAGAGAGAACTTTACAGGGACAAAGAGAGAGAGAGAGAACTTTACAGGGACAAACAGAGAGAGAGAGAGAACTTTACAGGGACAAACAGAGAGAGAGAATGAGAGAGAGAACTTTACAGGGACAAACACAGAGAGAGAGAGAGAACTTTACAGAGAGAGAGAGAGAGAGAGAGAGAACTTTACAGGGACAAAGAGAGAGAGAGAGAGAGAGAGAGAACTTTACAGGGACAAAGAAGAGAGAGAGAGAGAGAGAGAGAGAACTTTACAGGGACAAAGAGAGAGAGAGAGAGAGAGAACTTTACAGGGACAAAGAGAGAGAGAGAGAGAACTTTACAGGGACAAACAGAGAGAGAGAGAGAACTTTACAGGGACAAACAGAGAGAGAGAGAGAGAACTTTACAGGGACAAACAGAGAGAGAGAGAGAGAACTTTACAGGGACAAACAGAGAGAGAGAATGAGAGAGAGAACTTTACAGGGACAAACACACAGAGAGAGAGAGAGAACTTTACAGAGAGAGAGAGAGAACTTTACAGAGAGAGAGAGAGAGAGAGAGAGAGAACTTTACAGAGAGAGAGAGAGAGAGAACTTTACAGGGAGAGAGAGAGAGAGAGAACTTTACAGGGACAAAGAGAGAGAGAGAGAGAGAGAGAACTTTACAGGGACAAAGAGAGAGAGAGAGAGAGAACTTTACAGGGACAAACAGAGAGAGAGAATGAGAGAGAGAACTTTACAGAGAGAGAGAGAGAGAGAGAGAGAGAGAACTTTACAGAGAGAGAGAGAGAGAGAGAGAACTTTACAGGGACAAAGAGAGAGAGAGAGAGAGAGAGAACTTTACAGGGACAAAAGAGAGAGAGAGAGAGAGAACTTTACAGGGACAAAAAGAGAGAGAGAGAGAGAGAGAGAGAACTTTACAGGGACAAAAAGAGAGAGAGAGAGAGAACTTTACAGGGACAAAGAGAGAGAGAGAGAGAGAACTTTACAGGGACAAAGAGAGAGAGAGAGAGAGAGAGAACTTTACAGGGACAAAGAGAGAGAGAGAGAGAGAACTTTACAGGGACAAAGAAAGAGAGAGAGAGAGAGAACTTTACAGGGACAAAGAGAGAGAGAGAGAGAGAGAACTTTACAGGGACAAAGAGAGAGAGAGAGAGAGAGAACTTTACAGGGACAAACAGAGAGAGAGAGAGAGAGAACTTTACAGGGACAAAAGAGAGAGAGAGAGAGAGAACTTTACAGGGACAAACAGAGAGAGAGAGAGAACTTTACAGGGACAAACAGAGAGAGAGAGAGAGAACTTTACAGGGACAAACAGAGAGAGAGAGAGAGAACTTTACAGGGACAAACAGAGAGAGAGAATGAGAGAGAGAACTTTACAGGGACAAACACACAGAGAGAGAGAGAGAACTTTACAGAGAGAGAGAGAGAACTTTACAGAGAGAGAGAGAGAGAGAGAACTTTACAGAGAGAGAGAGAGAGAGAGAGAGAGAGAGAACTTTACAGAGAGAGAGAGAGAGAGAACTTTACAGGGACAAAAGAGAGAGAGAGAGAGAGAGAGAACTTTACAGGGACAAAAGAGAGAGAGAGAGAGAGAGAGAACTTTACAGGGACAAAGAGAGAGAGAGAGAGAGAGAACTTTACAGGGACAAAGAGAGAGAGAGAGAGAACTTTACAGGGACAAACAGAGAGAGAGAGAGAACTTTACAGGGACAAACAGAGAGAGAGAGAGAGAACTTTACAGGGACAAACAGAGAGAGAGAGAGAGAACTTTACAGGGACAAACAGAGAGAGAGAATGAGAGAGAGAACTTTACAGGGACAAACACACAGAGAGAGAGAGAGAACTTTACAGAGAGAGAGAGAGAACTTTACAGAGAGAGAGAGAGAGAGAGAGAGAGAACTTTACAGAGAGAGAGAGAGAGAGAACTTTACAGGGGAGAGAGAGAGAGAGAACTTTACAGGGACAAAGAGAGAGAGAGAGAGAGAGAGAACTTTACAGGGACAAAAGAGAGAGAGAGAGAGAGAGAACTTTACAGGGACAAAGAGAGAGAGAGAGAGAGAGAACTTTACAGGGACAAACAGAGAGAGAGAGAGAACTTTACAGGGACAAACAGAGAGAGAGAGAGAACTTTACAGGGACAAACAGAGAGAGAGAGAGAGAACTTTACAGGGACAAACAGAGAGAGAGAATGAGAGAGAGAACTTTACAGGGACAAAGAGAGAGAGAGAGAGAGAGAGAGAGAGAGAGAACTTTACAGGGACAAAGAGAGAGAGAGAACTTTACAGGGACAAAGAGAGAGAGAGAACTTTACAGGGACAAAGAGAGAGAGAGAACTTTACAGGGACAAAGAGAGAGAGAGAACTTTACAGGGACAAAGAGAGAGAGAGAACTTTACAGGGACAAAGAGAGAGAGAGAACTTTACAGGGACAAAGAGAGAGAGAGAACTTTACAGGGACAAAGAGAGAGAGAGAGAACTTTACAGGGACAAAGAGAGAGAGAGAGAGAGAGAGAGAGAGAGAGAGAGAGAGAGAGAGAGAACTTTACATGGACAAACAGCATGATAAATAGATTGTCCATTTTACATGGACAACATTGTAGCTAGTTCTTCTACTTGGCATTACAACCATGTTCTTTCTCAAGAGCAATAGGAGAATTACTGTGACAGAACAAAGAGCATTAAAAAAAGAGCACCCAAGATCTTAAATACACGGTACGTCCTGACAGAGAGTGGAAGACCATACCCCCTTTTCTCATAACAGTGAGTGCAGGCTTCTTGCCAGACTCTGGTTTCCAGGGATGAATATTCCTTGTTGACAGCAGCTTCTTCTTGGGTCTGAGGAGAAATGCAATATGTCATTAGACAATGATGCTTCCTAAATGATGCTTCCTAACCTCCTTTTGACCAGGGCCCCACAGCCAGCTCCTTTTGACCGGGGCCCCTACAGCCAGCTCCTTTTGACCGGGGCCCCTACAGCCAGCTCCTTTTGACCGGGGCCCCTACAGCCAGCTCCTTTTGACCGGGGCCCCTACAGCCAGCTCCTTTTGACCGGGGCCCCTACAGCCAGCTCCTTTTGACCGGGGCCCCTACAGCCAGCTCCTTTTGACCGGGGCCCCTACAGCCAGCTCCTTTTGACCGGGGCCCCTACAGCCAGCTCCTTTTGACCGGGGCCCCTACAGCCAGCTCCTTTGACCGGGGCCCCTACAGCCAGCTCCTTTTGACCGGGGCCCCTACAGCCAGCTCCTTCTGACAAGGCCCCACAGCCAGCTCCTTCTGACAAGGCCCCACAGCCAGCTCCTTCTGACAAGGCCCCACAGCCAGCTCCTTCTGACAAGGCCCCACAGCCAGCTCCTTTTAACCAGGGCCCCACAGCCAGCTCCTTTTGACCAGGGCCCCACAGCCAGCTTAATGACCACATGAGGTTTGACAGCGCTGGTACATGGGGGCCTCGTTTATAAACATCGCAAAATATAACTCAAAACACGAGTTCACGTAAAAGTTTATAAAGACTGAACTAGACGTGAGAAATGTGCTTATCCTCCAACAAACTTCAGACCAGATGCGTACAGTTTCTCGTGCGTACACACTTCCTGGCATTTAAGAGGCCTTTAAAAGAACTAAAATAACATTTAGACAAATATAACAAGATACAATCATCTGCTGTTAGTGAGAAGAGTGAAAAATAGATGCATCTTTGCATTGTAAAATTATAAAAACAAAACATTGATTTTCTATGATTTATTTAGTTTCCATGACCACTGCAGAATAAATTAATTTTCTGACTGGATGGTTTCACACTGGTGAAAATAGCCTATAGACCAAGAACGATGGATAGGCTTACCATTCGTCCCAGCTCTCATTTAAAAAACAGACCCACTTCACAGTAGTAAATAGATACGCTATTTCAAGCAGCCTAATTTTGCTCTATAGTTGAAATGGTAAAACAGACAGACGGTTGATGTTTGTTTGGTCTGAATAACTGGAACGAGGAAATGTCGTGCATATATTTCATTTAGAAACATAATACATATATCATAAACATTTAATATTTTCTGGCCATGATGAGTTTCATATTCACCAAGTAGCCATACAATAAATTAGCATAAGCATCTCGTTAAATTGGGCCAATTAGATAGTTTAATATACATTTGAAGTGTTTGATATTAGATAGGCTAGTATACATAGAGGACAGGGTGCGTGGTTTACAACATACAGTAGAATTTAACATGTTACCATCTACTGTAGTTTTTTTTTATTGTGTTCAAGTAGGCAATATTTCTGAATGTTGTGGGCGGGGCCGCATATTTAGGGGTCAGGACAAAAGTAAAAAAACGCCAATCATTACTGAAAATAAAAAAATAAAATGATCTGTTTACAACTCCACAACAAATGTGCATTTGTTTCTGTCTTGCATAAACAACAACAAAAAATGTCACCGTCACCGTTAAAAACAAGGTGACTGATGGGTGTTTTCAGACGGAGTTATGATGCTCGTTCACGCGCGCCGTTTTCTGACAGGTCTGATTTATAAACAGGAAGCACAAGTGTGTATGGTGTGCGTCAACTTCATAAATCATTGTGTGTGCGTGTAGTCTTCTCAGAAATAGCACAACAGTTTATAAACGACACACCCCCCCCCGGGAAGAAGACATTGACCTACTATAGCAAGGTCATAATCCCCCATAATCCTCTGGTCAAAACTAAAGTGGTTTGACTTGAGGATGAGTGAGCACAATTTTTGACCAACGCCCTAAACTTGCATTTCTACCCCTTGACCTTTTCCACATTTTGTTACATAACAGCCTTATTCTAAAATGGATTAAATTAGTTTTTTTCCCCCTCATATATCACAATAGCCCATAACAATAGCCCATAACGACATCACAATAGCCCATAACAATAGCCCATAACGACATCACAATAGCCCATAATGACATCACAATAGCCCATAATGACATCACAATAGAAAACCTCTTAATGACAAAGCAAAAACAGGTTTAATCTATTAAATATATATTTTTTAAAAGGCATTCAGACCCTTTACTCAGTTACAAGCTTGGCACACCTGTATTTGGGGAGTTTCTCCCATTCTTCTCTGCAGATCCTCTCAAGCTCTGTCAGGTTGGATGGGGAGCGTCTCTGCACATCTATTTTCTGGTCTCTTCAGAGATGTTCGATCGGTTTCAAGTCCGGGCTCTGGCTGGGCTACTCAAGGACATTCAGAGACTTGTCTCGAAGCCACTCCTGCGTTGTCTTGGCTGTGTGCTTACTGTCATTGTCCTGTTGGAAGGTGAACCTTCACCCCAGTCTGAGGTCCTGAGCACTCTGGAGCAGGTTTTCATCAAGGATCTCTCTGTACTTTGTTCCGTTCATCTTTCCCTCGATCCTAACTAGTCTCCCAGTCCCTGCTGCTGAAAAACATCCCCACAGCATGATGCTGCCACCACCATGCTTCACCGTAGGGATGGTACCAGGTTTCCTCCAGACGTGACGCTTGGCATTCAGGCCAAAGAGTTCAATCTTGGTTTCATCAGACCAGAGAATCTTTAGATGCCTCCAAGCATGCTGTGATGTGCCTTTTACCGAGGAGTCCGTCTTGCCACTACCATAAAGGCCTGATTTGGTGAAGTGCTGCAGAGACGGTTGTCCTTCTGGAAGGTTCTCTCACTCAGAAGAACTCTAGAACCCTGTCAGAATGACCATGGGGATCTTGGTCACCTCCCTGACCAAGGCTCTTCTTCCCCGGTTGATCAGTTCGGCCGGGCGGCCAGCTCTAGGAAGAGTCTTGGTGGTTTCCAACGGGTCTTAATACGTTTAAAAAAAAAACTTTTAATACATTTGCAAAATGTAAAAACAAACAGTTTTAGCTTTGTCATTAAGGTGTATAGATTGACGAGGAAAACAATTAACTGAATTTTAGAATAAGGCTGTAACGTAAATTGTTTGGGGTCTGAATACATTCAGAATATACTGTATACAGAGCATTCACAGGAGTGCTGTTTTCATGAAGGTAACCTTCCTCCTCTCCGTTAGCTGAAACAAGTCTTTATTTTACAAGGTTATCCCAACGGTCCGTCATTCATTCTTTAATTTTTTTAAAAATTTGACACCTTTTTCTCCCCAATTTCATGGTATTGTTTAGTAGCTACTAACTTGTCTACATCGCTACAACTCCCGGGAGAGACAAAGGTTGAAAGTCATGCGTCCTCCGATACACAATCCAACCAAGCCGCACTGCTTCTTTAACACAGCGCGCATCCAACCCGGAAGCCAGCCGCACCAATGTGTCGGAGGAAACACCGTGCACCTGGCGACATTGGTTAGTACGCACTGCACCCGGCCCGCCACAGGAGTCGCTGGTGCGCGATGAGACAAGGATATCCCTACCGCCCAAACCCTCCCTAAACCCGGACGCTAGGCCAATTGTGCGTCGCCCCACGGACCTCCCGGTCGCGACCGGTTACGACAGAGCCTGGGCGCAAACCCAGAGTCTCTGGTGGCGCAGCTGGCGCTGCAGTCCAGCGCCCTTAACCACTGCGCCACCCGGGAGGCCCCCCTCATTCATTCAAAGTAACTTACTACAAACACTCACCTCATAAGAACACCGGTCTCTTGATTCCTGCTAGGAAAAAGCAGCATACGTTACGTTCACCTCAAAGATCATTTCTGAACTGAACATATGACCGTTTGAGGTGGTTTCCCCCATAATGCTTTGGTTGAGCATCTTCATTTGAATTCACGCTCGTACTCGACAAGACTGAATTACACAGAATGCACGGTTACGATGAAGACAACACAAGAAAACACTACATTCAATTCAGAAAAATCAAATAATAGGAAGTCTAATTCAAATCATTTTGATTATGTATGCAGGGTTATTAAAAGCAATGTTTCAATAGATCTATAAATAGTGAGATTATAGTAGATAAAAGACATATTGAACCAGTCCTTACACTTTGGAGTGTTCAGAAGATTGGCTGGTAGTATATGACGCCTCCCGAGTCTCAGAATCCTCCCCTGTCTCCTGGCCTGCCTTGACCACCTTAGTGGCTGCCTGAAAAACAGGGGGTCAAGCAGAATAAAAAAACACTATTACAGGGGTTACTTCCCAAAAGGCACACAATTATCCCTAAGTAAGTATGTAAGCCTTGTACGAGCCAGAAGGACCCATAGGACAGGAGGCTATTCCCTGCTTCTGTAGTTGATGCACCAGTACACCCCAATCCCTTATTGATGTCACCTGTTACACCCACTTCAAAAATCAGTCAAGATTGAGGGGAGAAGACAGGTTAAATAAGGATTTTTTTAAGCATTGCGACAATTGAGAAATGGATAGTGTATACTACCGGTCAAATGTTTTACAACACCGACTCATTCAAGGGTTTTTCTTTATTTCTACATTGTAGAATAATAGTGAAGACATTAAAACTATGAAATAACACACATGGAATCATGTAGGTACTCCCCACAAAGAAGTGTTAAACAAATCAAAATATATTTTATATTTGGCGGTTCTTCAAATGGCCACCCTTTACCATTTGATGCACTCTTTCATAGTTTTAATGTCTTCGATATTATTCTACAATGTAGAAAATAGTAAAAAAAAAAAAAAAAAAATCCTTGAATGAGTCGGTGTTCTAAAACTTTGGACCGGTACTGTATATCTTTACAATTCATTTATTTTTTGTTTGCATCGTTAGCATATTTAGCTAGCAGCCTCCATGTAAAAATCACTATTACTTGTGCTCATGATGTTAGCATTCTAATAATTGTTTTGGACCCCCCCCTTTGT
This sequence comes from Oncorhynchus tshawytscha, assembly GCF_018296145.1. Taxonomy (NCBI): domain Eukaryota; kingdom Metazoa; phylum Chordata; class Actinopteri; order Salmoniformes; family Salmonidae; genus Oncorhynchus; species Oncorhynchus tshawytscha. Next base: position 4,464,319 of record NC_056444.1, read on the forward strand.
GTTTCTAAACCGGTAAATCCCCCAAAATTCCAAGGGTGAGAGAAGAACGGTATGAACATCTGGATAACCCAACTCTAGTCACTGGTTCAGGTCCCTACCTGGAACAGGAAGTCTGATGGGTGTTTCTCCAGGAAGCGATCCAGGAAGGTCTGTATGTTCTCCAGCAGACGGTTCCAGCTGAAGTTGAGCAGGAACGGGTGGTACGTGTCCCTCTTATTCACGATCAATGACAGCTTGATTCCCAAATTCTGGAAACGAAGGGAGGGAAATATAGCCCGAGTGCCACTCTGTTGGTGCGATCACGACAGCTACCTGTCATTCATTGTCATTCCAAATGGCTTGACAATGACATCAATGGAGATGGCAAGAGCACACACAGACCCGGGACCACTCATATATATATATATATAGTCATTCATTATTTAATGGGAATAAACACTGGACAAGTACTTTAGAAGTCCCCAGTCATATATGTGCTGTGGAGGCATTGCTTACCTGTGGGATTTCACACTCCTCCTCGAGCCATTTGAGAGCTGATGAAGCCAAGACGCAGTTCCCTTTCTCCAGACACACAGCAACACTCTGGGAGGAGAAGACCAGTGAGTCAAAACACACAGCAACACTCTGGAAGGAGAAGACCAGTGAGTCAAACCACACAGCAACACTCTGGGAGGAGAAGACCAGTGAGTCAAACCACACAGCAACACTCTGGAAGGAGAAGACCAGTGAGTCAAAACACACAGCAACACTCTGGAAGGAGAAGACCAGTGAGTCAAAACACACAGCAACACTCTGGAAGGAGAAGACCAGTGAGTCAAAACACACAGCAACACTCTGGAAGGAGAAGACCAGTGAGTCAAAACACACAGCAACACTCTGGAAGGAGAAGACCAGTGAGTCAAACCACACAGCAACACTCTGGGAGGAGAAGACCAGTGAGTCAAACCACACAGCAACACTCTGGGAGGAGAAGACCAGTGAGTCAAACCACACAGCAACACTCTGGAAGGAGAAGACCAGTGAGTCAAACCACACAGCAACACTCTGGAAGGAGAAGACCAGTGAGTCAAACCACACAGCAACACTCTGGAAGGAGAAGACCAGTGAGTCAAACCACACAGCAACACTCTGGAAGGAGAAGACCAGTGAGTCAAAACACACAGCAACACTCTGGAAGGAGAAGACCAGTGAGTCAAAACACACAGCAACACTCTGGAAGGAGAAGACCAGTGAGTCAAACCACACAGCAACACTCTGGAAGGAGAAGACCAGTGAGTCAAACCACACAGCAACACTCTGGAAGGAGAAGACCAGTGAGTCAAAACACACAGCAACACTCTGGAAGGAGAAGACCAGTGAGTCAAAACACACAGCAACACTCTGGAAGGAGAAGACCAGTGAGTCAAAACACACAGCAACACTCTGGAAGGAGAAGACCAGTGAGTCAAAACACACAGCAACACTCTGGAAGGAGAAGACCAGTGAGTCAAAACACACAGCAACACTCTGGAAGGAGAAGACCAGTGAGTCAAACCACACAGCAACACTCTGGAAGGAGAAGACCAGTGAGTCAAACCACACAGCAACACTCTGGAAGGAGAAGACCAGTGAGTCAAACCACACAGCAACACTCTGGAAGGAGAAGACCAGTGAGTCAAACCACACAGCAACACTCTGGAAGGAGAAGACCAGTGAGTCAAACCACACAGCAACACTCTGGAAGGAGAAGACCAGTGAGTCAAACCACACAGCAACACTCTGGAAGGAGAAGACCAGTGAGTCAAAACACACAGCAACACTCTGGAAGGAGAAGACCAGTGAGTCAAACCACACAGCAACACTCTGGAAGGAGAAGACCAGTGAGTCAAAACACACAGCAACACTCTGGAAGAGAAGACCAGTGAGTTAAGCACAGCTCATCAGTGCAGAATTCAAGACAATACCTAGAAATCCAAGCCTGGTTTCACAGCCTGAATGTACTGTATTCCTCTCAGAATAAGAGTGCCGATCAAGGATTAGCTTTTGTTTTGTCCATGTTGCCAGATGATACCATTACGCTGGTTTACACTAAGCTGCATTGAGGTCGGAAGTCAATTATATAGTTAGAGTAAGACACCGTGGACTGGTACAAGATATGGGACGGACAACGTACCTCAATGCAGGGATGGGATATGCCACTGTTCTCCAAATGTTACATTTATCCACACTGCCCCAGAGACGATTTAAATACTACGGTTTTCCTGGAAACCTGCCCTTTTCATCCTCATGCTATCTAGCATGTAACATTTTTCATTGGAATTTACAAAAGACAAAACTGACCCTCAAAAAAACAAAAAACAAAATCCCCTTCTGCTCCGAGACTTTTGATGCGGCTCCCGGTCTGGTTAGTGTGTGACTATAATAAAAATGAATTGTTACATGTAGACAGACAGTATACACAGTAGGAATGTAGAGCACAGAAAACCAACACAGTAAATCATCACCTGAACATAGAGTAGATTGGTGATGTGCTGGAACAGAGTGACATCCGCCACAGTCTCTTCCTGAGACGCCCAGACACCGACAGCCGACATCAGAGGCGACAACCGCTCGTCTCTGTCGAAGGACACGTCTATAACAAACAACGACATATTATTATTATTATTATTATTATTATTATACTAGTTAATAAAGCTATCGAGACATCTACACGTAAAGATCAGTACTGATTGATACCTGCAATGCAAACAAACGAAAGGCAACAAAACGAAACTAAAATATAGCTGGGTTAACTTACCTAAATGTTTGCCGTGCATTATCCGTGCGAGGAAGCCACATATCTGCCTTTTCTGTCTCTGTTCGGTGTTTAAATGAGGGGTACCATCAATGATCGCTAAAACAGAATGATACACACCCGTTATAGCGAGTAACTACATTAGTCCATATAAACTAAATTAACCTCAACCAGCAAAACTTACTTTCCAGCGTCGAAATCGTTTGGTTGAATTCTTCAAATTTACCCTCTTTGAAGAATTGACACAAACTAACAAAACTGAAGTCAATCATCCATCTTTTAACAACAGTTGTCACATCGGAAAAGCATACATTTTCATCTGTCGTGCTTGTAATTGTCAATGTTCTGTTATTTGGATCAGCATCCATCGCTAATGTTTTTCAAACTGTTTACTATGACAGGAAATAAACACCATTTTTTCCTTATTGATTCAAAATGTGCGCGTCCATCAGGTGATGGGACGGTCTGTTGAACACAGCGCCCCCTAGCGCCTCGGAGTGGCTAACACAAGCTCAACTTTTGTTTATTTATTTTATTTAACCTTTATTTGATCAGGGAGTCATACACATTTGAGGAGGCACGTTGTAATGGTTTTTATTTTGGTCAATATGTTTTCTATTTTAATTTATTTAGCATATGTCTAGAATTCTTAAGCGAACATTGGGTTGTGATAACTGATGAATAAATATGTAGAGGGTTACCCCTCGCCCCAGTAGGCTACTCAATGTGAAATGTCTGGAAAACAATGACATGGTAAATATTTTATTAAACTAGGCAAGTAAGTGAAGAACAAATTCTTATTTACAATGATGACTTACCCCGGCCAAACCCAGACGACACTGGTACAGCCTGGAATTGAACCAGGGTGTCTGTAGTGACCTCTGCGTAGAGACCTCTGCGTAGTGACCTCTGCGTAGTGACCTCTGCGTAGAGACCTCTGCGCCACTCAGGAGCCCAAATTGAAGCATGAAACACAAAAAATAGCCTTGAATAACATATTTATTTTTATTCAAGTGCAAATATTTAGATAAAGCACAAAATAATAGATAGGCCAAAAGGGAGATGACAAAATTATATCTTAGCCCGAATAAAACAAGAAACTACATTATATTTAAATGATATAAATTGGAAAATGTAAGATTCTTAACTTTTGAATTCCTTCTAATCTCAACCTTTTATGAACTGTGAATGTGTTTTGTTTTTGATCCCAAACAACTAGAACTATAAACAACAACAACAACAACAATTGTTTTTGTATAATCACTGAGTGTAACACGCCTGCTCTTTCCATGACGTAGACAGACCAGGTGAATACAGGGGAAAGATAGGATCCTCAGTGATGTCGCTTGTTAAATCCACTTCCTTCAGTGTAGAATGAAGGGGAGGAGACTGGTGTTACGAGAATTATGTTCTCAATGTTCATAACCCAATTCAATTAACCTACTCGGTCTGCAACCCAGAATGTGTAAGATACTGGTTGAATGAAACAGACGGAGGCCCAGCTAAATAGTCAAAATATTTTTTCACAAGAGTGCTGGTTCGTTGTACAAAACCGTTCATTTAATACGGGCTCCTTACGCACATACTGTCTCCCAGCAGACATAGATTATGGAGACCGTGAGAAGCACTCCCTGCAATAAAACTCTTTCCATGACACAGACAGACCAGGTGAATCCAGGGGAAACATATGATCCTTATTGATGTCACTTGTTAAATACACTTCCTTCAGTGTAGAATGAAGGGGAGGATGACAGGTTAAAGAAGGATTTTAAAGCCTTGAGACATGGATTGTGTACGTGTGACCATTCAGAGGGTGAAAGGTCAAGACAAAATATCTTCGTGCCTTGGAACGGGGGAAAGGTAGTATGTGCCAGGTGCACCGGTTTGAGTCAAGAACTGCAACGTTGCTGTTTTTCTTCACGTTCAACAGTTTCCTGTGTGTATCGACAATGGTCCACCGCCAATAGGACATGCAGCCAACTAGACTGTGGGAAGCATTGGAGACAACATCGGCCAGCATGCAGCCAACTAGACTGTGTGAAGCATTGGAGACAACATCGACCAGCATGCAGCCAACTAGACTGTGGGAAGCATTGGAGACAACATGGACCAGCATGCAGCCAACTAGACTGTGGGAAGCATTGGCGACAACATGGGCCAGCATGCAGCCAACTAGACAGTGGGAAGCATTGGAGACAACATGGGCCAGCATGCAGCTAACTAGACTGTGGGAAGCATTGGAGACAACATGGGCCAGCATGCAGCCAACTAGACTGTGGGAAGCATTGGAGACAACATGGGCCAGCATGCAGCCAACTAGACTGTGGGAAGCATTGGAGACAACATGGGCCAGCATGTAGCCAACTAGACTGTGGGAAGCATTGGCGACAACATGGGCCAGCATGCAGCCAACTAGACTGTGGGAAGCATTGGAGACAACATGGGCCAGCATGCAGCTAACTAGACTGTGGGAAGCATTGGAGACAACATGGGCCAGCATGCAGCCAACTAGACTGTGGGAAGCATTGGAGACAGCATGGACCAGCATGTAGCCAACTAGACTGTGGGAAGCATTGGAGACAACATGGACCAGCATGCAGCCAACTAGACTGTGGGAAGCATTGGAGACAACATGGGCCAGCATGCAGCCAACTAGACTGTGGGAAGCATTGGAGACAACATGGGCCAGCGTGCCTGTGGAGCGCTTTCGAGTCCTTTGTGGCTGTTCTCAGGGAAAAACGGGGTGCAACTCAATATTAAGGTGTTCCTAATGCTTTGTACACTTAGTAAAAAAACATTTCCTATAAAATATGGACTAAAGTTATGCTATAAAAATAACAAAAGAGGCATACAAAAACCAGAGATGCAAAACAACTGTCTGTAACTCATCAATCAATCAATCAATCAATCAAATATATTTTTAAAGCCCTTTTTACATCAGTCAATGGCACAAAGTGCTATACAGAAACCCAGCCTAAAACCTCAAACAGCAAGCAATGCAGATGCAGAAGCACGGTGGCTAGGAAACACTCCTTAGAAAGGCAGGAACCTAGGAAGAAACCTAGAGTAGAACCAGGCTATGAGGGGTGGCCAGTCCTCATCTGGCTGTACCGGGTGGAGATTATAACAGCACATGGCCAAGACGTTAAAATGTTCATAGATGACCAGCATGGTCAAATCATAATAATCACAGTAGTTGTAGAGGGTGCAACAGGTCAGCACCTCAGGAGTAAATGTCAGTTGGCTTTTCATTGCCGATCATTCAGAGTATCTCTACCGCTCCTGCTGTCTCTAGAGAGTTGAAAACAGCAGGTCTGGGACAGGTAGCATGTCCAGTGAACATGCCAGGGTTCCAGTTGAAACTGGAGCAACAGGGGGAGGGGGGGATTAGAGGGAGCATACTTAAATTCACACAGGACACCAGATAAGACAGGAGAATAACTCCAGATATAACAGACTGACCCTAGCCTCCCGACACATAAACTACTGCAGCATAAATGCTAGAGGCTGAGACAGGAGTTGTCGGGAGACACTGTGGCCCCGTCCGACGATACCCCCGGACAGGGTCAACCAGGCAGGATATGACCCCACCCACTTCGCCAGAGCACAGCCCCCACACCACTAGAGGGATGTCTTCAACCACCAACTTACCATCCTGAGACAAGGCCGAGCCCACAAAGATCTCACCCTTGGCACGAACCCGAGGGGGGCGCCAACCAGGACAGGAAGATCACGTCAAAGACTCAACCCACTCAAGTGACGCACCCCTCCTAGAGACGGCATGGAAGAGCACCAGTAAGCCATTACTCAGCCCCTGTCATAGGGTTAGAGGCAGAGACAGTTTGTATTGTAATGTTTTAACTCTGCATCGTTGGGGCACATAAGCATTTCACAGTAAAGTCTACCCCAGTTGCACTCGGCGTACGTGACAAACAAAATGTGATTTGATTTTGTAAAACAAAATGTTTAAAAAGTAAAAGAGGTTGCAGTAGCCAGGATCAGGGCTGTCCAGGAGGTCTCCTGCAGTGGAGATAAGATGAGAGAGATGCTCCACAGCCTGCAGTGGAGATGAGAGAGATGCTCCACAGCCAGCAGTGGAGATGAGAGAGATGCTCCACAGCCTGCAGTGGAGATGAGATGAGAGAGATGCTCCACAGCCTGCAGTGGAGATGAGAGAGATGCTCCACAGCCTGCAGTGGAGATGAGAGAGATGCCACACAGCCTGCAGTGGAGATGAGAGAGATGCCACACAGCCTGCAGTGGAGATGAGAGAGATGCTCCACAGCCTGCAGTGGAGATGAGAGAGATGCTCCACAGCCTGCAGTGGAGATGAGAGAGATGCTCCACAGCCTGCAGTGGAGATGAGATGAGAGAGATGTTCCACAGCCTGCAGTGGAAATGAGATGAGAGAGATGTTCCACAGCCCTCAGTGGAGATGAGAGAGATGCTCCACAGCCTGCAGTGGAGATGAGAGAGATGCTCCACAGCCTGCAGTGGAGATGAGATGAGAGAGATGCTCCACAGCCTGCAGTGGAGATGAGATGAGAGAGATGCTCCACAGCCTGCAGTGGAGATGAGAGAGATGCTCCACAGCCTGCAGTGGAGATGAGAGAGATGCTCCACAGCCTGCAGTGGAGATGAGAGAGATGCTCCACAGCCTGCAGTGGAGATGAGATGAGAGAGATGCTCCACAGCCTGCAGTGGAGATGAGATGAGATGCTCCACAGCCTGCAGTGGAGATGAGATGAGAGAGATGCTCCACAGCCTGCAGTGGAGATGAGATGAGAGAGATGCTCCACAGCCTGCAGTGGAGATGAGATGAGAGAGATGTTCCACTGCCTGCAGTGGAGATGAGAGAGATGCTCCACAGCCTGCAGTGGAGATGAGATGAGAGAGATGCTCCACAGCCTGCAGTGGAGATGAGAGAGATGCTCCACAGCCTGCAGTGGAGATGAGAGAGATGCCCCACAGCCTGCAGTAGAGATGAGAGAGATGCTCCACAGCCTGCAGTGGAGATGAGATGAGAGAGATGCTCCACAGCTTGTTGTGTTATTTGAGCAACTGATGAACTGCACTGGAAAAACTAATACAAAATGAAAAAAATGAGAAATTCTTGTGAAGGCGGCAAAAATTGTTGGATCTTCAGGAAAACGTTACAGGGAATACTGAATGGACAGGTTTCCCCTTCTCATGCTCCTGAACCTGTGTAGGGACCTGTCATTACAGTTGAGTCCGATTGAAGGAGAAAAGTTTGAGTATTTGTATACCTTTCCACCTTCCAATATTATTTCTGCAATAAAGTTTATCAGTTGTCACCCATCCAGTAGGTGGCGACATTCACCTCTAACATTGTTTGAGGTCCGCCATAATACCATAGAAGAAGAAGAAGAAGAAGAAGAAGAAGAAGAAGAAGAAGAAGAAGAAGAAGAAGAAGAAGAAGGAGAAGTGGTGGGAAATTCTATAGAGAGGCTTCTGTGAGTCTACCTGTTTTCCATCACACCTGGCTAATGAGGGAGGGTTACTGTAGGTTTACCTGTTTTCTACCACACCTGGCTAATGAGGGAGGGTTACTGTAGGTTTACCTGTTTTCTACCACACCTGGCTAATGAGGGAGGGTTACTGTAGGTTTACCTGTTTTCTACCACACCTGGCTAATGAGGGAGGGTTACTGTAGGTTTAACCTCTTTTCCATCACACCTGGCTAATGAGGGAGGGTTACTGTAGGTTTACCTGTTTTCTACCACACCTGGCTAATGAGGGAGGGTTACTGTAGGTTTACCTGTTTTCTACCACACCTGGCTAATGAGGGAGGGTTACTGTAGGTTTACCTGTTTTCCATCACACCTGGCTAATGAGGGAGGGTTACTGTAGGTTTACCTGTTTTCTACCACACCTGGCTAATGAGGGAGGGTTACTGTAGGTTTACCTGTTTTCTACCACACCTGGCTAATGAGGGAGGGTTACTGTAGGTTTACCTGTTTTCTACCACACCTGGCTAATGAGGGAGGGTTACTGTAGGTTTAACCTCTTTTCCATCACACCTGGCTAATGAGGGAGGGTTACTGTAGGTTTACCTGTTTTCTACCACACCTGGCTAATGAGGGAGGGTTACTGTAGGTTTACCTGTTTTCTACCACCTGGCTAATGAGGGAGGGTTACTGTAGGTTTACCTGTTTTCTACCACACCTGGCTAATGAGGGAGGGTTACTGTAGGTTTACCTGTTTTCTACCACACCTGGCTAATGAGGGAGGGTTACTGTAGGTTTACCTGTTTTCTACCACACCTGGCTAATGAGGGAGGGTTACTGTAGGTTTACCTGTTTTCTACCACACCTGGCTAATGAGGGAGGGTTACTGTAGGTTTACCTGTTTTCCATCACACCTGGCTAATGAGGGAGGGTTACTGTAGGTTTACCTGTTTTCCATCACACCTGGCTAATGAGGGAGGGTTACTGTAGGTTTACCTGTTTTCTACCACACCTGGCTAATGAGGGAGGGTTACTGTAGGTTTAACCTCTTTTCCATCACACCTGGCTAATGAGGGAGGGTTACTGTAGGTTTACCTGTTTTCTACCACACCTGGCTAATGAGGGAGGGTTACTGTAGGTTTACCTGTTTTCTACCACACCTGGCTAATGAGGGAGGGTTACTGTAGGTTTACCTGTTTTCTACCACACCTGGCTAATGAGGGAGGGTTACTGTAGGTTTACCTGTTTTCCATCACACCTGGCTAATGAGGGAGGGTTACTGTAGGTTTACCTGTTTTCTACCACACCTGGCTAATGAGGGAGGGTTACTGTAGGTTTACCTGTTTTCCATCACACCTGGCCAATGAGGGAGGGTTACTGTAGGTTTACCTGTTTTCTACCACACCTGGCTAATGAGGGAGGGTTACTGTAGGTTTACCTGTTTTCTACCACACCTGGCTAATGAGGGAGGGTTACTGTAGGTTTACCTGTTTTCTACCACACCTGGCTAATGAGGGAGGGTTACTGTAGGTTTACCTGTTTTCTACCACACCTGGCTAATGAAGGAGGGTTACTGTAGGTTTACCTGTTTTCCATCACACCTGGCTAATGAGGGAGGGTTACTGTAGGTTTACCTGTTTTCCATCACACCTGGCTAATGAGGGAGGGTTACTGTAGGTTTACCTGTTTTCTACCACACCTGGCCAATGAGGGAGGGTTACTGTAGGTTCACCTGTCTCCACCACACCTGGCTAATGAGGGAGGGTTACTGTAGGTTCACCTGTCTCCACCACATCTGGCCAATGAGGGAGGGTTACTGTAGGTTCACCTGTCTCCACCACATCTGGCCAATGAGGGAGGGTTACTGTAGGTTTACCTGTCTCCACCACATCTGGCCAATGAGGGAGGGTTACTGTAGGTTCACCTGTCTCCACCACACCTGGCTAATGAGGGAGGGTTACTGTAGGTTCACCTGTCTCCACCACATCTGGCCAATGAGGGAGGGTTACTGTAGGTTCACCTGTCTCCACCACATCTGGCCAATGAGGGAGGGTTACTGTAGGTTTACCTGTCTCCACCACATCTGGCCAATGAGGGAGGGTTACTGTAGGTTCACCTGTCTCCACCACATTTGGCCAATGAGGGAGGGTTACTGTAGGTTCACCTGTCTCCACCACATCTGGCCAATGAGGGAGGGTTACTGTAGGTTCACCTGTTTTCTACCACATCTGGCCAATGAGGGAGGGTTACTGTAGGTTCACCTGTCTCCACCACATCTGGCCAATGAGGGAGGGTTACTGTAGGTTCACCTGTCTCCACCACATCTGGCCAATGAGGGAGGGTTACTGTAGGTTCACCTGTCTCCACCACATCTGGCCAATGAGGGAGGGTTACTGTAGGTTCACCTGTCTCCACCACATCTGGCCAATGAGGGAAGGTTACTGTAGGTTCACCTGTCTCCACCACATCTGGCCAATGAGGGAGGGTTACTGTAGGTTTACCTGTCTCCACCACATCTGGCCAATGAGGGAGGGTTACTGTAGGTTCACCTGTCTCCACCACATCTGGCCAATGAGGGAGGGTTACTGTAGGTTCACCTGTCTCCACCACATCTGGCCAATGAGGGAGGGTTACTGTAGGTTCACCTGTCTCCACCACATCTGGCCAATGAGGGATCCCTCCACAACATCTGGCCAATGAGGGATCCCTCCACCACTTCTGGCCAATGAGGGATCCCTCCACCACATCTGGCCAATGAGGGATCCCTCCACCACTTCTGGCCAATGAGGGATCCCTCCACCACATCTGGCCAATGAGGGATCCCTCCACCACTTCTGGCCAATGAGGGATCCCTCCACCACATCTGGCCAATGAGGGATCCCTCCACCACATCTGGCCAATGAGGGATCCCTCCACCACATCTGGCCAATGAGGGATCCCTCCACCACATCTGGCCAATGAGGGATCCCTCCACCACTTCTGGCCAATGAGGGATCCCTCCACCACATCTGGCCAATGAGGGATCCCTCCACCACATCTGGCCAATGAGGGATCCCTCTACCACATCTGGCCAATGAGGGATCCCTCCACCACTTCTGGCCAATGAGGGATCCCTCCACCACATCTGGCCAATGAGGGATCCCTCCACCACTTCTGGCCAATGAGGGATCCCTCCACCACATCTGGCCAATGAGGGATCCCTCCATCACATCTGGCCAATGAGGGATCCCTCCACCACATCTGGCCAATGAGGGATCCCTCCACCACATCTGGCCAATGAGGGATCCCTCCACCACATCTGGCCAATGAGGGATCCCTCCACCACATCTGGCCAATGAGGGATCCCTCCACCACATCTGGCCAATGAGGGATCCCTCCACCACTTCTGGCCAATGAGGGACCCCTCCACCACATCTGGCCAATGAGGGATCCCTCCACCACATCTGGCCAATGAGGGATCCCTCCACCACTTCTGGCCAATGAGGGATCCCTCCACCACATCTGGCCAATGAGGGAGGGTTACTGTAGGTTCACCTGTCTCCACCACATCTGGCCAATGAGGGAGGTTTACTGTGGGTTCACCTGTCTCCACCACATCTGGCCAATGAGGGAGGGTTACTGTAGGTTCACCTGTCTCCACCACATCTGGCCAATGAGGGAGGGTTACTGTAGGTTCACCTGTCTCCACCACATCTGGCCAATGAGGGAGGGTTACTGTAGGTTCACCTGTCTCCACCACATCTGGCCAATGAGGGATCCCTCCACCACTTCTGGCCAATGAGGGATCCCTCCACCACATCTGGCCAATGAGGGATCCCTCCACCACATCTGGCCAATGAGGGATCCCTCCACCACATCTGACCAATGAGGGATCCCTCCACCACATCTGACCAATGAGGGATCCCTCCACCACATCTGACCAAAGAGGGATCCCTCCACCACATCTGACCAATGAGGGATCCCTCCACCACATCTGACCAATGACGGATACCTACTAGATTAGTACAATGCAGGGGTTTAATCTCAATACGTTATCCTTCCTTTGAAGTGTGCACTTGTGTTCTTGTTGACTAAAAGTGAAAGCATCTGATTGGTGGTTATTATGGGCTAGATGGAGTTTCCTACATGCCAGTCATTTCCTGGTAGGGAACAAGTGCACACTTGGGAGAAATGAGAGCTATTTGGGACCACAGGGTGTGTTTTTAAGGCAGGTCGATCATCACCTCCAATTTATGTGCAGAAATATAAACTAGTTGGTAAGATTATTCACCTGTTGTAGGAGACTGGTCCTGAAACCAGACATTCTACTTCTCCCCTTGAGAATTAGAGTTATGGACCATGACTTAAACAGGCACTATGAATTCAAAGTGTGTATTTGAAATGTAATCCATTTCCTCTTTGTGATAAATTGTTCATCCTCATTAGACACACAGACACACATTATTGAACCCACTGTTGGAAATGGAATACTTGTTCTGAGTAATTAAGTGATTGATTGAGGTGATTAATTAACTCACATTTTTTGGTCGAAAGCACGATGATGCAATGAATGCTGTTGCTATCTTATTTAGCTCGGTTGCTATCTGATTTAACTCGGTTGCTATCTGATTTAGCTCGGTTGCTATCTGATTTAGCTCGGTTGCTATCTGATTTAGCTCGGTTGCTGTCTGATTTAGCTCGGTTGCTGTCTGATTTAGCTCGGTTGCTATCTGATTTAGCTCGGTTGCTATCTGATTTAGCTCGGTTGCTATCTGATTTAGCTCGGTTGCAATCTGATTTAGCTCGGTTGCTATCTGATTTAGCTCGGTTGCAATCTGATTTAGCTCGGTTGCTATCTGATTTAGCTCGGTTGCGATCTGATTTAGCTCGGTTGCTATCTGATTTAGCTCGGTTGCAATCTGATTTAGCTCGGTTGCGATCTGATTTAGCTCGGTTGCTGTCTGATTTAGCTCGGTTGCTTCCCTGAAATATGCAGTGGGGTCCCAAATGATTCAGCCTTGATCAAGATGAGCAATAATGAGTGTATGAAAAATAATTCAAATACTGAGCTATATTGCATCCTCTACATTTGGGTAATTATAGTATACTAATTTAATTGCTCAGAGAAAGAGATTTCTTTTCTCTTCCCTTTTCTCCCCAATTTCATGATATCCAATTGGTAGTTACAGTCTTGTCTCATCGCTGCAACTCCCGCACGGACTCGGGAGAGGCGAAGGTCGAGAGCCGTGCGTCCTCCAAAACACGACCCAACCAAGCCGCACTGCTTCTTGACACAATAACCACTTAACCCGGAAGCACCAACGTGTCGGAGGAAACACCGTACAGGAGTCACTGGAGCGCGAAAAGGACATGGACATCCCGGCCAGCCAAACCTTCCCCTAACGCCGTTGGGCCAATTGCGCGCCGCGCCATGGGTCTCCCGGTCGTGGCCGGCTGCGACAGAGCCTGGACTCAAACCAGGATCCCTAGTGGCCAGCTAGCACTGCGATGGAGTACCCCCTGTATATAGCCTCCACATTGACTCTGTACCGGTACCCCCTGTATATAGCCTCCACATTGACTCTGTACTGGTACCCCCTGTATATAGCCTCCACATTGACTCTGTACCGGTACCACCTGTATATAGCCTCGTTATTGTTATTTTATTGTGTTACTTTTTATAATTTTTAAAACTTAGGTTTATTTTCTTTACTTTTCTTGAACTGGACTGTTGGTTTAAGGGCTTGTAAATCAGCATTTCACAGTTCTACAATTGTTCTATTCCTCGTATGTGACTAATAAAGTTTGATTTGATTTGGTTTCAATTGGATTATTTCCTATATAGTGGGCTACTTGGCTCTGGTCAAAAGTAGTGGACTATGTAGTGAATAGGGTGCCAATCTTGTAGAAGGAGAAGACAAGGCTGATTTATATACTCATTTATTTGACATCCTGCATATGCTAGTAGATTTAACGGGGTACAATGCTGTTTTAATCGCGACAGAAATGTTGACATACATGTAACATACATATAACAGTGTTCTGTGGTCACATCATTGTTGGGACTAATAACATGTTTACAAAGATATGTCAAAACAGTCTGCAGCTGAAAAGGGTGTCTACTGAATATAGACATGGGGATTAGACATATAGACATGGGGATATGACATATAGACATGGGGATTAGACATATAGACATGGGGATTAGACATATAGAAATGGGGATCAGACATGGGGAGTAGACATATAGACATGGGGATTAGACATATAGACATGGGGATTAGACATATAGACATGGGCATGAGACATATAGACATGGGGATTAGACATATAGACATGGGGATTAGACATATAGACATGGGGATTAGACATATAGAAATGGGGATCAGACATGGGGAGTAGACATATAGACATGGGCATGAGACATATAGACATGGGGATTAGACATATAGACATGGGCATGAGACATATAGACATGGGGATTAGATATATAGACATGGGGATTAGACATATAGACATGGGGATATGATATATAGACATGGGGATTAGACATATAGACATGGGGATTAGACATATAGACATGGGCATGAGACATATAGACATGGGGATTAGATATATAGACATGGGGATTAGACATATAGACATGGGGATTAGACATATAGACATGGGGATCAGATATATATCTCTCAAAGAAAATACAATATTTCTTTCTGCCATATTAGCAGAATCACAAATGATCAAGCGATGGTGAGACTGTAGTACCACATGGCACAGTCCTTCTGGTGAACGCTCACAGAGTTCATTTCAGCATCAACCCAGTCAAACACACACACACACACACAGTCACACACACACACACACACACACACACACACACACACACACACACACACACACGCACACGCACACACACACACACGCGCACACAGTCACACGCACACAGTCAAACACACACAGTCACACACACACACACACACACACACACACACACACACACACACACACACACACACACACACACACACACACACAGTCACACACACACACACACACACACACACACACACACACACACACACACACACACACACACACACACACACACAGTCACACAGTCACACAGTCACACGCACACACACACACACACACACAGTCACACACACACACACACACACACACACACACACACACACACACACACACACACACACACACACACACACACACACACACACACACACACACACACACACACACATAGACTGGCTTGTGTCCTACATGGCTCCCTATTCCATACACAGGGCTCTGATCTAAAGTAGGGTACTATATATAGGGAATAGGGTGCCATATGGTTCTGGTCTAAAGTAGTGCACTATATAGGGAATAGGGTTCCATAGGGCTCTGGTCTAAAATAGTGCACTATATAGGGAATAGGGTTCCATAGGGCTCTGGTCTAAAATAGAGCACTATATAGGGAATAGGGTTCCATAGGGCTCTGGTCTAAAATAGAGCACTATATAGGGAATAGGGTTCCATAGGGCTCTGGTCTAAAATAGTGCACTATATAGAGAATAGGGTGCCATTTCAGATTTTCCTCCATCAATACAGCATCCTGAGGAAACATTCTGGCTCACTCAGATCGCCCAGTGCTTCACTACACTACCTGTGAAATGAATCATTACTATACAGTCACATCGAGGACGAGAACACAAAGAGAAGAGAAAAACATGTAGAATGACAGTAGAGGAGTTTCAAAAATGTTTAGTTATCATACCCTCCTTTAAAACAGATGAGAGAATGAGGAAAACAATGACTTAAAATAAAACTACCAGTGGAATATCAAATCCCCTTCTTTTACACTTGTCAAACCTTTTTAAATACCAATGTGGCAGGTCAGGTAGGTATTGTAGCCGTCAGGTAGGTATTGTAGCCGTCAGGTAGGTATTGTAGCCGTCAGGTAGGTCAGGTAGCCGTCAGGTAGGTATTGTAGCCGTCAGGTAGGTATTGTAGCCGTCAGGTAGGTATTGTAGCCGTCAGGTAGGTCAGGTAGCCGTCAGGTAGGTATTGTAGCCGTCAGGTAGGTCAGGTAGCCGTCAGGTAGGTATTGTAGCTGTCAGGTAGGTATTGTAGCCGTCAGCTAGGTATTGTAGCCGTCAGGTAGGTATTGTAGCCGTCAGGTAGGTCAGGTAGCCGTCAGGTAGGTATTGTAGCCGTCAGGTAGGTATTGTAGCCGTCAGGTAGGTCAGGTAGCCGTCAGGTAGGTATTGTAGCCGTCAGGTAGGTATTGTAGCCGTCAGGTAGGTATTGTAGCCGTCAGGTAGGTCAGGTAGCCGTCAGGTAGGTATTGTAGCCGTCAGGTAGGTCAGGTAGCCGTCAGGTAGGTATTGTAGCTGTCAGGTAGGTATTGTAGCCGTCAGGTAGGTATTGTAGCCGTCAGGTAGGTATTGTAGCCGTCAGGTAGGTATTGTAGCCGTCAGGTAGGTATTGTAGCCGTCAGGTAGGTCAGGTAGCCGTCAGGTAGGTATTGTAGCCGTCAGGTAGGTATTGTAGCCGTCAGGTAGGTATTGTAGCCGTCAGGTAGGTATTGTAGCCGTCAGGTAGGTATTTTAGCATGTAGGATCACTTTGAGAGAACACAGAAACATTGCATCATGTCCTCTCACATTTAGCAGATCAACCTTGGGCAGAAAATGTTTAAAAAAATATATATATAATATAATAATAATTTTTAAAAAGTAGTCAAAGGATTTTTGGAAGTCGGGAGATTGGAGACATAACACACACACCACAGAACATTGAGTTCATTGAGTTCTGTGGGGTGGACTGGACACTGAAGTCTTGTGATATGATTACATGTGTTCCTGTGTTGTTTTGTATTTAAGCTTGTGTCTTTCATTAGGATATTCCCAACCTGGTCTCTGTACATTTCGTATTATTCTGTACGTACATTTGATACACTCCTTGTTGTATGTTATTTTTCGTGTGGTATTTATTAATTTGTGGATATTCATCACCCATTTCGTGCGATATGTTACAAATTACAATTTGTATTATTTGTTACAAATTTGCAAAACCTACAATATGATAAGGATTTGCAAAATGTATGATATATTACGAATTCTAGCTAGGTGGCTAACATTAGCAAGCTCGCTAACGTCAGCTAGGCTAGGGGTTAGGGTAAAGTTTAGGAGTTAGGTTAAGGGAAGAGTTAGCTAAAAGGGTTAAAGTTATGGGAAGGGTTAGCTAACTTATTTGGAAAGTTGCTAATTAGATAAAATGCTAAAGATGTCCATGATGAGATTCTAAATCGTAATCTTTGATTTGCTAGATGTTCTTGTTATACACCGACCCATCCAATCCCCCCTTTTCATTTTTGACTTGACTTTTTTATGTAGCCACACCAAACATAACATACTAAATGGAGTGTCTTGGATTTTACGTACAGAATAATACGAAATGCAACTGAGACCAGGTTGCATTCCCTTGTGTCTGCATAAAGTTATATAGCCATTGTTCATATGTGTTTCATATGTGTGCTAGGGAAGGTTGGATCACTGTTGACCACGGTCTACAATGACTGGTCACACTCACACCTAAGAACTGCTCTCTCTCCCTTCATACAGCTGTCACCTAGAGACAAGGTCTCCTTTTGCTCAAAGATTATTGTCCCTCCCTGCATCCCAAAAAACTGTCTCCCTCCCTGTCCTGACCAGTACCCAATGGACCATTCTTCCCTTGAGAATTCCATGGGGATCTTACCCATTGCTCCTTCAGTTTATCTACAATACTGACATCATTGGCTTGGCTTCAGTAGGAGCCAATCAGAGCGATTGATTCACCCAGAGGGTTGTCTTCCTGTCTGAGGTCCAATGATTCTCTCTCCCTCTCTCCCTACCTCCCTGCTAAGCCAATCCAATGATAAGTTGATGAGGGGGAAGATATCCAGAAACAGCTGCTCCCTGGTAGTCAACACATCAATGTGGATTTCACAAAACATATTTTATAAAGTAATAGCCACAACTAGCTGATATTATAATACCTGTAAATGGAAAACAAAGTCGATATCCAATCGAAACATCAGAGCGTTGATAGATAGAAAGCCTGAGAACTCAATAATATTAGTTGTATCTATTACTTTTAAAGACCTGAATTCTTCCTATAAAAATGATAATTTTCTGTACAGTACTAGAGTATGAACAAAGGCATATGACTGGCCACCTCATGAATAAAACAAAGGCATATGACTGGCCACCTCATGAATAAAACATCGTTAAACAACAGTGACGACAGGAAATCCTGGTCTTGCTTCTTGATTTTGGTTTAGAAAAAAATTGAATTATTCATAACATTATTTCACAAAAAAAAAGATAAAATCCTTTGTATTTATTAATGGCCATTGGAAATAAATAAATAAATAAATAAAATCTTAAATCTTCCATAATTGTGTGGAGTTTTTTTTTTTTGTGAATTGTAAAACGCCCTCATGGTTCATTTGGATTAGTCTCTCTCCAAAGCAGAATCGAATTTGAGTTCTATTGCCGTGGGGGAATGGTTAGGATGACTGACAACACATCGCCAGCCACACCAATATGTATAAGGAATAATCAGCGAGGGGCTATGCTCTCTATGGAAAATAATGAAAGACGTGAAAAGGTATGTTCTGGAGGGAAATCGACCTTTCCAGAGAACGCATGGAGCCCCAAGTTCATCATCCCTTTCATATCCCTTATCCCTTTTATACCAATTAAATGTAGCTGAAGTAGCACCTTGTTTAACATCCATTGAAGTAGCATTTTTACTAGAGAGCCACAGTAGTTGCCGTGGTAACCAAGCAGACAGACTTAGCTAGCTTAGCTAAACAAACAAATCAGCCCTAGCTCACCATTGTGAAAATTGAATTCAACAACGCCAATAATGTTTTAAATTCGACTTTTGCTTTCAAAAGCAGCTTAAACAGAGAACAAGTAAGAATGAACTATAGCTTAAACAGAGAACAAGTAAGAATGAACTATAGCTTAAACAGAGAACAAGTAAGAATGAACTATTGAATTCTACAGTGTAAATACACCGTGCGTTATAGGGAAATCATGCACGGTCTAGAATGCCCTTCAAGCCAATCAGAAACAAGCATTCAACAGTACCGTGTTATAATGAACTTCTTATGGCTGCAGGGGCAGTATTGAGGAGCTTGGATGAAAGGTGCCCAGAGTAAACGGCCTGCTCCTCAGTCCCAGTTGCTAGTATACGCATATTATTATTAGTATTAGTTATTGAAGATTTATGATTAAAAACATCCTAAAGATTGATTCTATACTTAGTTTGAAATTTTTCTACGACCTGTAATATAACTTTTTAAAGTTTTTGTCCTACGTTATGCTGGACCTGCACGAGTGTTTGGATTTGTGTACTAAACGCCATAACAAAAGTAGCTACTTGGACATAAATAATGGACATTATCGAACAAATCAAACATGTATTGTGGAACTAGGATTCCTGGGAGTGCATTCTGATGAAGATCATCAAATGTAAGGGAATATTTATAATGTTATTTCTGGTTTCTGTTGATTCCAACATGGCGGATAATTATTTTTTTTCTGAGCGCCGTTCTCAGATTATTGCATGGCTTTTTCTGTAAAGTTGTTTTGAAATCTGACACAGCGGTTGCATTAAGAAGAGGTATATCTATATTTCCATGTCTAACAATTGTATTTTCATTAGCATTTATCATGAGTATTTCTGTAAAATGATGTGCCTCTCTGCAATATCACCGGATGTTTTTGGAACTAGTGAACGTAACGCGCCAATGTATACTGAGATTTTTTTTATATAAATATGAACTTTATCAAACAAAACATATATGTATTGTGTAACATGAAGTCCTATGAGTGTCATCTGATGAAGATCATCAAAGGTTAGTGATTAATTTGATCTCTATTTGTGCTTTTTGTGACTCTTCTCTTTGACTGGAAAAATGGCTGTGTTTTTCTGTGAGTTGGTGGTGACCTAACATAATCATTTGTGGTGCTTTCGCTGTAAAGCCTATTTGAAATCGGACACTGTGGTGGAATTAACAACAAGATTACCTTTAAAACGGTATAAGATACATGTATGTTTGAGGAATTTTAATTATGAGATTTCTGTTGTTTTGAATTTGGCGCCCTGCACTTTCACTGGCTGTTGTCATATCAATCCCGTTAACGGGATTGCAGCCCTAAGAAGATTTAAGCAATAAGGCCAGAAGGGGTGTGGTATATGACCAATATACCACGGCTAAGGGTTGTTCTTATGCACGACGCAAAGTGGAGTGCCTGGACACGGCCCTTATTAGCCGTGGTATATTGGCCATATACCACAGACACCTGAGGTGCCTTATTGCTATTATAAACTGGTTACCAACGTAATTAGAGCAGTAAAAATAAATGTTGTGTCATACCACAACGGGTACGTCAAGCCCGTGGTGACCTCACAACGGCAGTCAAGCACCCAAGGTAACTGGCTAAAGTTGGCTAGCTTGCTAGCTACTTCAAGACACAAATGAGAGAACAGCTCACTCTGACCATTTTACTCACCCTAGCAGAGCTGGTGAGGCTGTTTTTCTGTTATCCAGAGCGTTGGTGACTGTAACTGTGCTGCAGGCAATAATTGAATTACGCTTTTTTTCTCCGACGTTTACCGGCAACGACCATATTCAACGGGTGTTGAGCGTTGGTAAATACATCAGTTATTCTGCACTCTGGCCCACTCAGACTATAATTTATAAACGCACCCTAAACTGTAAAGCTCCTCCTCCTCCTCCTCTTCCTCCTTCTCATCCTCCTATCTGTAGGTCTACCATTCGGATCTATGTGGCTTTCTCAAACTCAGTGCTAGTTTTAATATTATAAACTCAGCCAAGTGCCATGCTAAAGCAATATATATATATATATATATATATATATATATATATATATATATATTTTTTCCAGCAGAAAATTGGAATAAACAGCAACATAAAAACAGATATTGTCATTCAGTGAAAAAAGAAAGCAGGGAAAGTACGAGTTTGTGTTTTAAAGTTTGAATGAAATCATTCTGGGTTAAAACTGAATCCTGTACAGTCCAAGACACAAGAGCAATAAAAACAAATAGATGTTTTGAATTATCAGATGATCAGGATGACAATAATAAACTAGAAATACTACAGACCCACTGGTTCTGATGATACTACAGACCCACCGGTTCTGATGATACTACAGACCCACCGGTTCTGATGATACTACAGACCCACTGGTTCTGATGATACTACAGACCCACCGGTTCTGATGATACTACAGACCCACCGGTTCTGATGGTACTACAGACCCACCGGTTCTGATGGTACTACAGACCCACCGGTTCTGATGGTACTACAGACCCACTGGTTCTGATGGTACTACAGACCCACTGGTTCTGATGATACTACAGACCCACTGGTTCTGATGATACTACAGACCCACCGGTTCTGATGGTACTACAGACCCACTGGTTCTGATGATACTACAGACCCACCACCCACGAGGGAAAATAAAAGCACACATTTACTGATGACACTATTTAGCAGCTTGGATGCACTGATAGATTGATAGATAAAATCTCTGACAGTACAAATATACTGTACTTGAGTTTTTCTCTGTGATATTTTCTCATTGGTTGCTTCCAACATGGTAGTACCCTATTCCTTACAAAGCCCACTACAAAGCCCACTACAAAGCCCACTACAAAGCCCACTAGTTTTGACCAGAACCCTATGGGACTATAGTGCCCTACATAGGGAAACAAGGTGCTACTTGGGATGTACCATTGTTGACATTGTCTAAAGGAAGAGCTACGGTAGCATATGCAAGGATCAATGACTAACATATCTATCAGGTTGATCAATAAACTTGTTATTAAGTCGGATCCTCCCCACTGCCCAAATAGAAGGCATCTAGGATTATCTTAACTAACTTAACTGTAGGCCTACTTTTACTGTTTTTAGAGAATTTAAATCCGCAAAAGCTACATTCAGAAGTACATGTTTATTATTAGTGTGATTTTTTTGATGGAATCAAAGAAGTGGAAAAGGGTATAGTGTTGTATTTCAACCAGCCTAATGATTTTATTCTTTCTATAAACCTATATTGCTTGCTGATATAAATGCTTATTTATTATGTTTAGGCTAGTAGCTGAAGCATTTGCCAGTTGTCCTCACTAACTACAGATTTAGGCAATTTATAGTTGTGTACTCGAGAGGAAGAAAAGGTTTTCTTTTTAAATCCATCTTTGTAACATAAATAATTATAAAAATAATAATATTCTGGTCATTTAGCCTAAGGTCTTTTTAATAATGACAAACCAATTGTAATGAAAACTTAAAACAATAATGTTAATGACATTAAATTTCACACACATAAATCTCATCATTAACGCCAAAAACATGACATAGTTGTCGTGGTTTTTATACACATTGCATTTCCACGAAACGTTGTGATATGTTTGTCATAGGTCGCTACGTTGCAACACTCTGGTCGACGTCCCAAATGGCATCCTATGCCCTACGTAGTGCACTTCTCTATATAGGGAAAGAGTTGTGGCACTATACAGTTTAAGGTATAAGGGTGCCATTTGGGATACACACTCTGTCTGAGGTCTGTCAATGTATTTACTTCCATTCTCCTCACATTGGAAATATTTGTACCTTTTTTGGCAAACATGGATTTCTTCTTTCCCTTCTTCTGTGCATTGCCTTTGTTGTCATATTACGTACAGTGGAACGCTTTCAGCCAAGTACTTAATATGTATATATAGTTCTTTTTAAATGCATGCTTAAAGATAAATCCCTCCGTGCATTTTGTTGCTAGAATAAAAAGGAACACGGTTGAAATATACATCAGGATCAAAAAAAATGTCCTCATACTTGGATAAATGATCTCTGTCCGTATGAGTTTCTCGTTTTGAGCCCCACATGTCATGCCATGCAAATATCTCTTCCACTATTTCACGATCTGTGTTCTCTTTTTCCAATATCTCCTCATTCATCTTCGGTCTTTTTCAGCAGGTCAAGGGTCAGGTTAATTAAACGTAGTTCCAGTGGGTTACATGCTGGTTTCGCAGGTCGGGGACATACTGCCGTCCCCAGGCATCAGGTGAATCTCCGGTGTAAACATGTGGTTCTCTGCTTTGTCGTGTCCACTTTGGTTGCTGTCGACCTTGCCCTCCCCACCTGCCCCTCCTCCCACCACCACCACCACATCCTGGGTGCAGTTCCCAGCCGGTGCCCCCCCTGCCGTTTCCACTGCTTCCATCTGATTCTTCTCCTCGTTGGACGAACCTTGACCTTCCTCATCCCCTGGCGGGGTGTCCACCACCAGCCTGTCGCGGGACAGGGGGCTGGTCTCGTCTTCTGTGCCCAGGATGACGACTTTTGTGCTGGGGAAGAGCAGCGAGGTCTCCCTCTCTGGGGATTCATTCTCCAGGAAGCTGAAGCTGATGTCATGGGGAGAGATGGTGCTGGGTGGTGTCGGGGGGTGCTCGGTGGATGGGCCCTTGATGAAGGTCTCCTTTAGCTCTTTGGTCCCCTTGACGACAAGGTTGATGCCGTCTCTCAGGGTGCTACGGATGTTCTCCACGTCGTCTCTCGGGAACTGTGTGCAGCCATCTTGGTTGTAGGGGACAAACTCATACATGCTGTTTTTGAGGGAGGCGGCGTCCTGGAGGCTTTGGACATCGTTGACCCTCAATTCTGGGAGGAGGTCGAGAGACGGAGGGAACTTTCTTCCGTATCCAGAGCCCTCCCCGAACTCAGCCCTGCAGCTGGCGAAGCTGTGCATGCTCGACAGGCTGCGTAGTGCTTCGCTTTCCTTCAGCAGGGGCTCTGTCGAGGAAGAGGGTGGGACTTCCTGCCTCTCCAGCTCCACTTCCTGTGGGGGCCGGGCCGGGGAGGGCGGGGACCCTGGGTGCTGTTGCCGCGAAGATACAGAGGTTGCTGTGGTGGCGGAGGTGCTCATAGTGCTCACAGAGCAGGAAGTGTTGAGGTTGGTAAAGGACTGAGACCTGGTCAGCTGGTTGAACATGATCTCTAGGTTCTGAGCGTTAAGAAGCTGAGAGGTACTGCCTCTGAATTCTGGGATACGGCCTTTATACTGAAAGCTACTGAGGGGCCTCCGCTCGGGGCTACCGCTGGTGGTGATGGTGATGCGGTGGGTGGACCCCAGGAGGACGGACTCGGGGTACTTCTTATCCAACGACCTCAGGCTGATGTCGGAGGCAGTGTATTTGTGTGTGCCGGCCCAGCTGGGAGACAGCTGGTTGTCCTCTCCTCCTTTCTCCACAACTACATCCATCAGCTCCATACTCCGGGCGAACGCATCCTTCAAGTTCATGGAGATGATACTACCGTTCCTCTTGGCCCTCTCCAGGGCCTCCCGCCTCTTTATGGCCTTCTCCTGCCTCTTCTGCTCCTTGTAGAACTCAGAGAAGTTGTTGACTATAATGGGGATGGGCAGAGCGATGACCAACACCCCGGCGATACAGCAGAGACCCCCGACTATCTTACCCAGCAGAGTCTGAGGGTAGATGTCACCGTAACCCACCGTAGTCATAGTGATAGTGGCCCACCAGAAAGAGGCGGGGATGCTGGTAAACTTGGTGGCGTCTTCGTCCTTCTCGGCGAAGAAGACGAGGCTGGAGAAGATCATAATGCCCATGGCCAGGAAGAGGATGAGCAGGCCCAGCTCGTTGTAACTCCGCCTCAGGGTGAAGCCTAGATTACATTACATTACATTAGAAAAACTTCAATGTCCTCAATGAGGCAAACGCCAGTGTTTCTTCATCCTGGTTCTGTGGACCTAAACTTACATTTTTCCCCCCCTTGCACTACAGACCTGATTCCATGAATCAACTGAGCTGCGTAGTGCTAGGGAAAAAACTCAAATATGCACCACTTTGGGTCCCCAGGACCAGGATTATGATACACCGGGCTAAACAACATGCATACAGACCTAGAGACTGCAGCCCTGTGGAATGCCTGGCCAGCTTCAGAATCCTCAATATTCTCATGATCCGGAATATCTGCACCACACGCCGAACGTTCTGGAACTGTAGAACACTCTTGTTGGATTCCGTCAGGAAGATGGTAACATAATAAGGGAGGATGGCCAGCAGGTCAATGACGTTCAGGGGACCTTTGAGACGGACAGGAAGAGAAAGAGAGGGAGAGCGACTTTTGACTTTTTTGTCTTTATTTAATTGAAACATTCTCATTTCATTAAAACCTCACCACCCTCACAACCCCTTAAAAACAAAACACGCAAAAATCTCTTGTACTGCAGTACTGCCTAGATGTACCATACTCACCTTGCCCTCTACACCACGATACCAAAACACCACCACACATCACAAAAACCAAATCCTCACCTCTTCTACAACCGTATATTCAACCCATCTTTCCCAGCTGTACAGTCAGCTCCCCCAACACACCATATCTCCTGAAACATCTTCCCCAGCTATACAGACAGCTCCCCCAACACACCATATCTCCTGAAACATCTTCCCCAGCTGTACAGTCAGCTCCCCCAACACACCATATCTCCTGAAACATCTTCCCCAGCTGTACAGTCAGCTCCCCCAACACACCATATCTCCTGAAACATCTTCCCCAGCTGTACAGTCAGCTCCCCCAACACACCATATCTCCTGAAACATCTTCCCCGGCTGTACAGTCAGCTCCCCCAACACACCATATCTCCTGAAACATCTTCCCCGGCTGTACAGTCAGCTCCCCCAACACACCATATCTCCTCAAACATCTTCCCCAGCTATACAGACAGCCCTCTATACAGTCAGCTCCCCCAACACACCATATCTCCTGAAACATCTCCACACTTTTCATCATTTATAGAACTCAAATTCCACCCTAAGGCGCGCAGAAACCATCCCATTAAATATAGTATAGGTTCTGTTATCCCCCCACCTTTGACCCTGTTCCTCCTTGTTAGCCAGATCGCCAACAGAAAATTCAATGACACACATTTGTCCTTTTCCTTATTCTAATACCTGTACCCCAATTATAAACATCCCAACAGTAAACTCCACCCCCAACCTCTCACACAGACATTCCAACAGTAAACTCCACCCCCAACCTCTCACACAGACATTCCAACAGAGACATTAATGGTTATTAACCTGGTGCACACAGAAAAGACATGAATCACAGTTTCTCTCATAACACAGAAAGGACACCCCTGTCCGACTCCCGGTTCAACCCGTACCAACCAGGTGTTAGTGGCCAGGGCTCCATGAAGAACCCTCCACTGGAGGTCCCCTGACCTATTTGGTACTGGGGGTTTGTAGAGCCCCCTCCATCTAAAACCCACCGTACTCTCCTCCCCACATACCCCCTCCACTGGAGGTCCCCTGACCTCTTTGGAACTGGGGCTTTGTAGAGCCCCCTCCATCTAAAACCCACCATACTCTCCTCCCCACATACCCCCTGCCACTGATGTGCCTTCACTCCTGTTAGGCTCCTAATGTTCCTCACCTTAATGCAGAGGTTGTAGAGGGCTTTACCTTAATGCAGAGGTTGTAGAGGGCTTTACCTCCCACCACCTCATACTCCCTCAGGCTCCTAATGTTCCTCACCTTAACGCAGAGGTTGTAGAGGGCTTTACCTCCCACCACCTCATACTCCCTCAGGCTCCTAATGTTCCTCACCTTAACGCAGAGGTTGTAGAGGGCTTTACCTCCCACCACCTCATACTCCCTCAGGCTCCTAATGTTCCTCACCTTAACGCAGAGGTTGTAGAGGGCTTTACCTTAATGCAGAGGTTGTAGAGGGCTTTACCTCCCACCCCTCATACTCCCTCAGGCTCCTAATGTTCCTCACCTTAACGCAGAGGTTGTAGAGGGCTTTATCTTAATGCAGAGGTTGTAGAGGGCTTTACCTCCCACCCCTCAGGCTCCTAATGTTCCTCACCTTAACGCAGAGGTTGTAGAGGGCTTTACCTTAATGCAGAGGTTGTAGAGGGCTTTACCTCCCACCCCCTCAAACTCCCCCAGGCTCCTAATGTTCCTAACCTTAACGCAGAGGTTGTAGAGGGCTTTACCTCCCACCACCTCATACTCCCTCAGGCTCCTAATGTTCCTAACCTTAACGCAGAGGTTGTAGAGGGCTTTACCTCCCACCACCTCAAACTCCCCCAGGAGGGTTAAATTCTAACAAGTCCTGAGCACACATAGGTTCACACATTTCTGCCCTATACAACTCCACAGTTCATTCCTGCATCTCCCCCACCACAGAGGTCACCCGCCGTTCAGACAGCCGTAGACAATGCATACCCTTGGCTTTACGGCTCGGTCATTCCAAACCAAAGAAGAAGGAGCTGGGAGCATCTCTCTCCTTGAGCATGGAGAACCTGGCTCGTACAAGTGCTCCCTTTGCTTGAAAACTGCCCAGGTCCCTACGTAAATTCAGCTAAATTAGCCTGGAGGCCTACATTGCCTTGCCCCACCATCTCTAACTCCATCTCACTAATACAACGCTTTAGTTCCCCCAATACTCTCCTAGCCTCTGAGGATGAGAGAGCTGTGTACTGTTGACAGAAAAGCTGAATTGGGACTTTCCCCACATCCCACCATTGACTCAGAGACTCATACTCCTCTCTTCGCTGCCCCCACCTTTCCCAAAAGGTCTGGAAACCTGAAAAAAAGTATCATCTTGTAAGAGCTTTACATTGAACTTCCAATAAGATGGTGGTGAAATAGACAGCCGAGCCCTGCTGAAATAGACAGCCGAGCCTTGCTGAAATAGACAGCCGAGCCCTGCTGAAATAGACAGCCGAGCCTTGCTGAAATAGACAGCCGAGCCCTGCTGAAATAGACAGCCGAGCCCTGCTGAAATAGACAGCCGAGCCTTGCTGAAATAGACAGCCGAGCCCTGCTGAAATAGACAGCCGAGCCCTGCTGAAATAGACAGCCGAGCCCTGCTGAAATAGACAGCCGAGCCTTGCTGAAATAGACAGCCGAGCCTTGCTGAAATAGACAGCCGAGCCCTGCTGAAATAGACAGCCGAGCCCTGCTGAAATAGACAGCCGAGCCCTGCTGAAATAGACAGCCGAGCCCTGCTGAAATAGACAGCCGAGCCCTGCTGAAATAGACAGCCGAGCCCTGCTGAAATAGACAGCCGAGCCCTGCTGAAATAGACAGCCGAGCCCTGCTGAAACAGACAGCCGAGCCCTGCTGAAATAGACAGCCGAGGAATGGTTATGTGATGATCCGAAAACCCCACCTGGATAATGGTAGTGCCCAACAGCCTATTGCTCCGATTCCTGGACATGTAAAACCAATCAAATCGGGCTGCACTCATCCTTCACCCATGTACACTGTCTTGTGATGTTTAGTTCTCCAAACATCCACTAGGTCGAACTGATTAATGATGTCCCTTAACACTCCCGCTGACACTGAATGAGGCTCTTCCCCATTTCTGTCTTTCGTTAAATCCATTGTACAGTTCCAGTCCCCTCCGACCACCAGCGTCTCCTCCGGCTCTACCTGTGAGAGTTCCAGTCCCCTCCGACCACCAGCGTCTCCTCAGGCTCTACCTGTGAGAGTTACTGTCCCCTCCGACCAGCATCTCCTCAGGCTCTACCTGTGAGAGTTCCTGTCCCCTCGGACCACCAGTGTCTCCTCAGGCGCTACCTGTGAGAGTTCCTGTCCCCTCCGACCACCAGTGTCTCCTCAGGCGCTACCTGTGAGAGTTACTGTCCCCTCCGACCAGCATCTCCTCAGGCTCTACCTGTGAGAGTTACTGTCCCCTCCGACCACCAGCGTCTCCTCAGGTTCTACCTGTGAGAGTTCCTGTCCCCTCCGACCACCAGTGTCTCCTCAGGCGCTACCTGTGAGAGTTCCTGTCCCCTCCGACCACCAGTGTCTCCTCAGGCGCTACCTGTGAGAGTTCCTGTCCCCTCCGACCAGCATCTCCTCAGGCACTACCTGTGAGAGTTCCTGTCCCCTCCGACCACCAGCGTCTCCTCAGGCTCTACCTGTGAGAGTTCCTGTCCCCTCCGTCCACCAGCGTCTCCTCAGGTTCTACCTGTGAGAGTTCCTGTCCCCTCCGACCACCAGCGTCTCCTCAGGCTCTACCTGTGAGAGTTCCTGTCCCCTCCGACCACCAGCGTCTCCTCCGGCTCTACCTGTGAGAGTTCCTGTCCCCTCCGACCACCAGCGTCTCCTCAGGCGCTACCTGTGAGAGTTCCTGTCCCCTCCGTCCACCAGCGTCTCCTCAGGCACTACCTGTGAGAGTTCCTGTCCCCTCCATCCACCAGCGTCTCCTCAGGCGCTACCTGTGAGAGTTCCTGTCCCCTCCGTCTACCAGCGTCTCCTCAGGCTCTACCTGTGAGAGTTCCTGTCTAAGACTCCCAAATAGAAACCCCTCTTTCTCTCCCTGTGTTAGGCGCATACACATTTATAAAGACAAAACCCATGTTGTTAATTTCTGCTTTTACAACAAGCAGCCTACCTTTACACACCTCCTTTGAGGAGGTTTTCCAGACAGCCTCGGTGCTAAAGGACTGTCTCTCCTGCACTAAGATCTGTCCCATGGCTCAACACACAGACAGCCCCGGTGCTAAAGGACTGTCTCCCCTGCACTAAGATCTGTCCCATGGCTCAACACACAGACAGCCCCGGTGCTAAAGGACTGCCACTCCTGCACTAAGATCTGTCCCATGGCTCAACACACAGACAGCCCCGGTGCTAAAGGACTGCCACTCCTGCACTAAGATCTGTCCCATGGTTCAACACACTTGCCCCATTCCACCAGAGCCCCCAATCGACTTCATTCACCACATCACAGAAACAACACCTGTACTTTTTTTGTTTGTTTTACATATTCACCCAACACACTCCTCTTTCCCGCATCTCTGGTGACATTTATATTGAGCGAACCTACCCCGACGAGTCTCCATAAGAAGTGGGAGAAAAGTCAGCAGAGAAAGAGACTAATAGCAAAGCTCAAAAAGCCCCAGTGTCAGAAAGAAACTATACATCTAATCAGTGTCTGAAGGTGGACCTTTACTCACTGTTGTGACCCACTTCCTCAACCTAAACAGTTTCCTGTTGTGACCCACTTCCTCAACTTAAACAGTTTCCTGCTGTGACCCACTTCCTCAACCTAAACCGTTTCCTGTTGTGACCCACTTCCTCAACCTAAACCGTTTCCTGTTGTGACCCACTTCCTCAACCTAAACCGTTTCCTGTTGTGACCCACTTCCTCAACCTAAACCGTTTCCTGTTGTGACCCACTTCCTCAACCTAAACCGTTTCCTGTTTTGACCCACTTCTTCAATCTAAACCATTTCCTGGGTGAGAGGACACCATGCCCCTCATTTTTTATAGCATGTTGTATTGATCTTACAAACTTTCTCTCAGATCACAAAAAAAAGCCTAGAGATTAACGTTTTCCCCCTTGGTCTCATCCAGGAACCTTGTCAGTTCCCTCACCGTGGACAGGAACCTTGTCAGTTCCCTCACCGTGGACAGGAACCTTGTCAGTTCCCTCACCGCGGACAGGAACCTTGTCAGTTCCCTCACCGTGGACAGGAACCTTGTCAGTTCCCTCACCACGGACAGGAACCTTGTCAGTTCCCTCACCGTGGACAGGAAACTTGTCAGTTCCCTCACCGTGGACAGGAACCTTGTCAGTTCCCTCACCGCGGACAGGAACCTTGTCAGTTCCCTCACCGTGGACAGGAACCTTGTCAGTTCCCTCACCGTGGACAGGAACCTTGTCAGTTCCCTCACCGTGGACAGGAACCTTGTTCAGTTCCCTCACCATGGACAGGAACCTTGTCAGTTCCCTCACTGTGGACAGGAACCTTGTCAGTTCCCTCACCGTGGACAGGAACCTTGTCAATTCCCTCACCGTGGACAGGAACCTTGTCAGTTCCCTCACCGTGGACAGGAACCTTGTCAGTTCCCTCACCGTGGACAGGAACCTTGTCAGTTCCCTCACCGTGGACAGGAACCTTGTCAGTTCCCTCACCGTGGACAGGAACCTTGTCAGTTCCCTCACCGTGGACAGGAACCTTGTCAGTTCCCTCACTGTGGACAGGAACCTTGTCAGTTCCCTCACCGTGGACAGGAACCTTGTCAATTCCCTCACCGTGGACAGGAACCTTGTCAGTTCCCTCACCGTGGACAGGAACCTTGTCAGTTCCCTCACCGCGGACAGGAACCTTGTCAGTTCCCTCACCGTGGACAGGAACCTTGTCAGTTCCCTCACCGTGGACAGGAACCTTGTCAGTTCCCTCACCGTGGACAGGAACCTTGTTCAGTTCCCTCACCGTGGACAGGAACCTTGTCAGTTCCCTCACTGTGGACAGGAACCTTGTCAGTTCCCTCACCGTGGACAGGAACCTTGTCAATTCCCTCACCGTGGACAGGAACCTTGTCAATTCCCTCACCGTGGACAGGAACCTTGTCAGTTCCCTCACCGTGGACAGGAACCTTGTCAGTTCCCTCACCATGGACAGGAACCTTGTCAGTTCCCTCACTGTGGACAGGAACCTTGTCAGTTCCCTCACCGTGGACAGGAACCTTGTCAATTCCCTCACCGTGGACAGGAACCTTGTCAGTTCCCTCACCGTGGACAGGAACCTTGTCAGTTCCCTCACCGCGGACAGGAACCTTGTCAGTTCCCTTACCGTGGACAGGAACCTTGTCAGTTCCCTCACCGTGGACAGGAACCTTGTCAGTTCCCTCACCGTGGACAGGAACCTTGTTCAGTTCCCTCACCGTGGACAGGAACCTTGTCAATTCCCTCACCGTGGACAGGAACCTTGTCAATTCCCTCACCGTGGACAGGAACCTTGTCAGTTCCCTCACCGTGGACAGGAACCTTGTCAGTTCCCTCACCGTGGACAGGAACCTTGTCAGTTCCCTCACCGTGGACAGGAACCTTGTCAGTTCCCTCACCGTGGACTTTGACCCCTCTGCTTGACTGGCTGTCCGCTCTGGACCCATTGAGGAGGAGTCTGAAATAAAAGCCTCCTCATCTCATCCTGACCACCTGCACTACCTCTCTGGTCAGCCCCTAGACCCAGCCTCATCTACACCACCATCTATAACCTGACTTGACCCAGCCTTATCTACACCACCATCTATAACATGACTTGACCCAGCCTTATCTACACCACCATCTATAACATGACTAGACCCATCCTCATCTACACCATCTATAACCTGACTAGACCCAGCCTCATCTACACCACCATCTATAACATGACTAGACCCAGCCTCATCTACACCACCATCTATAACCTGACTAGACACAGTCTCATCTACACCATCTATAACCTGACTAGACCCAGCCTCATCTACAACACCATCTATAGTATGACTAGACCCAGCCTCATCTACACCACCATCTATAACCTGACTTGACCCAGCCTTATCTACACCACCATCTATAACATGACTAGACCCATCCTCATCTACACCACCATCTATAACCTGACTAGACCCAGCCTCATCTACACCATCCATCTATAGCATGACTAAACCCAGCCTCATCTACACCATCTATAACCTGACTAGACCCAGCCTCATCTACACCATCTATAACCTGACTAGACCCAGCCTCATCTACACCATCCATCTATAGCATGACTAGACCCAGCCTCATCTACACCACCATCTATAACCTGACTAGACACAGTCTCATCTACACCACCATCTATAACCTGACTAGACCCAGCCTCATCTAAACCACCATCTATAGCCTGACTAGACCCAGCCTCATCTACACCATCCATCTATAACCTGACTAGACCCAGCCTCATCTACACCACCATCTATAACATGACTAGACCCAGCCTCATCTACATCACCATCTATAACCTGACTAGACCCAGCCTCATCTACACCATCTATAACATGACTAGACCCAGCCTCAACTACATCACCATCTATAACCTGACTAGACCCAGCCTCATCTACATCACCATCTATAACCTGACTAGACCCAGCCTCATCTACACCTCCATCTATAACCTGACTAGTCCCAGCCTCAACTACATCACCATCTATAACCTGACTAGACCCAGCCTCAACTACATCACCATCTATAACCTGACTAGACCCAGCCTCATCTACATCACCATCTATAACCTGACTAGACACAGTCTCATCTACACCACCATCTATAACCTGACTAGACCCAGTCTCATCTACACCTCCATCTATAGCATGACTAGACACAGTCTCATCTACACAACCATCTATAGCCTGACTAGACCCAGTCTCATCTACACCTCCATCTATAGCATGACTAGACCCAGTCTCATCTACATCACCATCTATAACCTGACTAGACACAGTCTCATCTACACAACCATCTATAGCCTGACTAGACACAGTCTCATCTACACCACCATCTACAGTCTGACTAGACCCAGTCTCATCTACACCATCTATAACCTGACTAGACCCAGTCTCATCTACACCATCTATAACCTGACTAGACATAGTCTCATCTACACCACCATCTATAACCTGACTAGACCCAGCCTCATCTACACCACCATCTATAACCTGACTAGACCCAGCCTCATCTACACCACCATCTATAACCTGACTAGACCCAGCCTCATCTACACCATCTATAACATGACTAGACCCAGCCTCAACTACACCTCCATCTATAACCTGACTAGACCCAGCCTCAACTACATCACCATCTATAACCTGACTAGACCCAGCCTCATCTACATCACCATCTATAACCTGACTAGACCCAGCCTCATCTACACCTCCATCTATAACCTGACTAGTCCCAGCCTCATCTACATCACCATCTATAACCTGACTAGACCCAGCCTCATCTACACCTCCATCTATAACCTGACTAGTCCCAGCCTCAACTACATCACCATCTATAACCTGACTAGACCCAGCCTCATCTACATCACCATCTATAACCTGACTAGACCCAGCCTCTGCTGCCTGCGTCTCATGGCCCCCTGCACATTGACCTCGATTTCCCCCACTGGCGCTAGTGCCCTCACCTTGTCTATGTCCTTTATGTGGGCCCACGAAGCTCTTATGGCCCAAATCCCCACACTCAAAGCACCGTAGACTATCCGTGCTGGCAAACCCTGCATAGAGCCCTTCCCCATGCCTCACTTTAAAATGCTCATTTAACTGTTGCTCGTTGTTAGTCAGAAACATGAACACTTGCCTCTGGAACGAATAAAACATGCTTAACAGCATCTGCCCGTAAACCTGCCGACAGTACACGAAACCCGATAGCAAATTTACTCAGCTCTTTTCTGATTTGATCACTTGTAATGAACGGAGGTAAATGTGCGACTACCACCCTGGTCGAAGGAGTTGAAAGAGGAGAAATTGGCACCAACACACCCCTTACAAATATTCCACTAGCAATGAGCCTACCCACCAAATTTGCTCTTTTCATGAACACAACCACAGCTTTGTTAATTCTGGAAGCAGAATGTATAAACTCAGCTCCTACCTGTTCACCGACCGCGAGCAGAACCTCCTCCACCTTAACTCCGTTCTCAGGAACACACCTGAATACATATCCACAACGTCTCCTTCGCACTAGGCTGAGAAGCCATCACACCATACCTTCCAAACCCCAGGAAACTAAAACTCTGTCCTCTTCCACCCTAACTTTGTAAAACAAAACAGTAAAATAACATTAACCCTCCACCATAGAAAATAAAAGACCAAGGAAAGAACCAAGAAAATAAGTTAGGACATGAAACACTCAAACTCCAAAAAACTCCCAGCATGCACTGATAGAGAGAAAGAGAGAGAAAGAAAGAGAGAGAAAGATAGAGGTGGAGGGAGAAAGAGGGAGAGAGAGATAAAGATGGAGAGAGATGGGGAGAGATAAATAAGGAGGGAGAGAGAGAGAAAGATGGAGGGAGGGAGGGTGGTGGAAAGAGAAAGAGAAGGAGAGAGAGAGAGATAAAGATGGAGAGAGATGGGGAGAGATAAATAAGGAGGGAGAGAGAGAGAAAGATGGAGGGAGGGAGGGTGGTGGAAAGAGAAAGAGAAGGAGAGAGAGAGAGATAAAGATGGAGAGAGGGGGAGAGATAAATGAGGGAGAGAGAGAGGAGAAAGAAAGAGAGGGAGAGAATCAGAGAGAGTTTTTCTTAAATGTTTTTAACAAGACGTTGTGTCAGCAACATTTATTTATTGTGCTTTTATTTTAGCAGGAAATATAATTGAGAAAAACATTCTCTTTTACAATAATGACCTGACATCAACCACTAAAATGCAAATATAATATATGATCAATGAAATGGGTTAAATAAAACCAAATATATGATCAATGAAACCAAATGATCATCATCCATCCTGCAGTGGATCAGAACCAGTTTAGTTGAAAGGCTGGCCTATATGACCTGGTCGCAGATCAGTTTGTACTATCAAACATGATAATGAGTTGACAAGCACAAATAGATCACAAATAGATCTGGGACCAGGCGTATGTATCTACCTTTGAAGAACTTCCATTTGTTGGGTGAGGAGAGGAAGCGTAGGAGGTACTCCATGGTAAACCAGGCGATGCAGATGGCTTCTACATGGGCCAGCTGGGGGTTGTCGTTGGCCTGGCCGAACTCATCTAGCACCTGGAGCTCTGGTAGGGTGTTGAGGGACAAGGCGATAGTGGAGAGAATTATGAACAGGATAGACAGGATGGCCAGGATCTGGAGGGGAGAGGGAGAGGGAGAGAGAGAGGGAGAGGGAGAGGGAGAGGGAGAGGGAGAGGGAGAGGGAGAGGGAGAGAGAGGGAGAGAGAGGGAGAGAGAGGGAGAGAGAGAGGGAGAGGGAGAGGGAGAGGGAGAGAGGGAGAGGGAGAGGGAGAGGGAGAGGGAGAGGGAGAGGGGGGGGGGGAGGGGGAGAGGGAGAGGGAGAGGGAGAGGGATGGAGGGAAGGAGAGAGAGAGGGAGAGGGAGGGAGGGAGGGAGAGAGTGAGGGAGGGTGGGAGGGATGGAGGGAAGGAGAGAGAGAGGGAGAGGGAGGGATGGAGGGAAGGAGAGAGAGAGGGAGGGAGGGAGGGAGAGAGAGAGTGAGGGAGGGTGGGAGGGATGGAGGGAAGGAGAGAGAGAGGGAGAGGGAGGGAGGGAGGGATGGAGGGAAGGAGAGAGAGAGGGAGGGAGGGAGAGAGTGAGGGAGGGTGGGAGGGAGGGAGGGGGAGAGAGAGGCAGAGGGGGAGAGGGTGGGAGGGAGAGAAAGAGAGAAAGGGAGGGCAGAGAGGGAGGGAGGTTGGTTGGGTGGGTGGTAGGGAGGGAGAGTGAGAGAGAAAGAGAGGGTGGGAGGGAGGGAGGGAGACATTCAATGCAAACCCTCAAACCCAAAAAGTCCTGTGGTGTTGATGGTATCCTCAATGAAATGATAAAATACACAGACCACAAATTCCAATTGGCTATACTTAAACTCTTTAATTTGACCCCAATAACTACCGTGGGATATGCGTCAACAGCAACTGTAGGAAAATCCTCTGCATTATCATTAACAGCAGACTCGTACATTTCCTCAATGAAAACAATGTACTGAGCAAATGTCAAATTGGCTTTTTACCAAATTACCGTACAACAGACCATGTATTCACCCTGCACACCCTAATTGACAACCAAACCAAATCAAAGGCAAAATCTTCTCATTCTTTGTTGATTTCAAAAAAGATTTTGACCCAATTTGGCATGAAGGCCTGCTGTATAAACTGATGGAAAGTGATGTTGGGAGAAAAGCATACAACATTATAAAATCCATGTACACAAACAACAAGAGTGCGGTTAAAATTGGCAAAAATCACACACATTTCTTCTCACAGGACTGTGGGGTGAGACAGGGATGCAGCTTAAGCCCCACCCTCTTCAACATATATATCAACGAATTGGCGCGGGCACTAGAGAAGTCTGCAGCAACCGGTCTCACCCTACTAGAATCTGAGGTCAAATGTCTACTGTTTGCTGATGATCTGGTGCTGTCACCAACCAAGGAGGGCCTACAGCAGCACCTAGATCTTCTGCACAGATTCATGGGCCCTGACAGTAAATCTCAATAAGACCAAAATAATGGTGTTCCAAAAAAGGTCCAGTCGCCAAGACCACAAATACAAATTCCATCTAGACACCGTTGCCCAAAAGTACACAAACAACTATACAAACAAATATTCCAAACTGGGGTACACCAAATAAAAATGCCATTCACATTAAAACAGTCCATTTCTATTTTCCAACGGGGCTATACATTTGGGTGAGTTTTTTTTCTCTCACCTGAGTAGCCTCATTTCACTGCCAAAAATAAAATTAAACCATCTAGTGTTCAGCGAATTAACAACACAAATACAGGTAGCCAATAATTAACATCCAATCACATTAACTGTTACTCTCTCACGGGAATTCCCCTAATGGTCCGTAAGGAGCCAAACGTAACTGCTGCTCATGTTGGTATCTGTAATGATGGCGCAAAAGCAGGGAGACATAGTGGAGTGGTAATGCGCTCCCGACGCCACTTGGGTCCACTGCAGCATCCAACAAGAGGCTCTTGGGTCCACTGCAGCATCCACCGAGAGGCTCTTGGGTCCACTGCAGCATCCACCGAGAGGCTCTTGGGTCCACTGCAGCATCCACCGAGAGGCTCTTGGGTCCACTGCAGCATCCACCGAGAGGCTCTTGGGTCCACTGCAGCATCCACCGAGAGGCTCTTGGGTCCACTGCAGCATCCACGAGAGGCTCTTGGGTCCACTGCAGCATCCACCGAGAGGCTCTTGGGTCCACTGCAGCATCCACCGAGAGGCTCTTGGGTCCACTGCAGCATCCACCGAGAGGCTCTTGGGTCCACTGCAGCATCCACCGAGAGGCTCTTGGGTCCACTGCAGCATCCACGAGAGGCTCTTGGGTCCACTGCAGCATCCACCGAGAGGCTCTTGGGTCCACTGCAGCATCCACCGAGAGGCTCTTGGGTCCACTGCAGCATCCACCGAGAGGCTCTTGGGTCCACTGCAGCATCCACCGAGAGGCTCTTGGGTCCACTGCAGCATCCACCGAGAGGCTCTTGGGTCCACTGCAGCATCCACGAGAGGCTCTTGGGTCCACTGCAGCATCCACCGAGAGGCTCTTGGGTCCACTGCAGCATCCACCGAGAGGCTCTTGGGTCCACTGCAGCATCCACCGAGAGGCTCTTGGGTCCACTGCAGCATCCACCGAGAGGCTCTTGGGTCCACTGCAGCATCCACCGAGAGGCTCTGGGTACACTGCAGCATCCACCGAGAGGCTCTTGGGTCCACTGCAGCATCCACCGAGAGGCTCTTGGGTACACTGCAGCATCCACCGAGAGGCTCTTGGGTCCACTGCAGCATCCACCGAGAGGCTCTTGGGTCCACTGCAGCATCCACCGAGAGGCTCTTGGGTCCACTGCAGCATCCACCGAGAGGCTCTTGGGTCCACTGCAGCATCCACCGAGAGGCTCTTGGGTAGACTGCAGCATCCACCGAGAGGCTCTTGGGTCCACTGCAGCATCCACCGAGAGGCTCTTGGGTCCACTGCAGCATCCACCGAGAGGCTCTTGGGTCCACTGCAGCATCCACCGAGAGGCTCTTGGGTCCACTGCAGCATCCACCGAGAGGCTCTTGGGTCCACTGCAGCATCCACCGAGAAGCTCTTGGGTCCACTGCAGCATCCACCGAGAGGCTCTTGGGTAGACTGCAGCATCCACCGAGAGGCTCTTGGGTCCACTGCAGCATCCACCGAGAGGCTCTTGGGTACACTGCAGCATCCACCGAGAGGCTCTTGGGTACACTGCAGCATCCACCGAGAGGCTCTTGGGTACACTGCAGCATCCACCGAGAGGCTCTTGCTGCCAAGGGAATGCCTGACAGCTTAGAAAATACATTTTGAACATTAAAGTGGAAATGGTTAACTTAGTTAAAGTTGACCCCTGACCTCTCGTGTATTTTCTGCACTATGCAACGATATGCAACGATATGCGATATTACGCTTTTACAACAGAAGTGCGCTGGTTATCAAGGCAAAGTATTGACATGTTTTTTTAATTGAGAGACAAAAAACATTTCTTTACTTTAATTTTCACTTGTCTGACCGCTTGCATGATGACAAGTTTCTCATACGACTGGCCTATCTGGGTGATGTTGTTTCTCGCTTGAATAATCTGAATCTCGGATTACAGGGACTCTCTGCAACTATATTCAATGTGCGTGACAAAATTGAGGCTAGGATTTAGAAGTTGGAGCTCTTCTCTGTCTGCATTAATGAGGACAACACACAGGTCAATCAGAGGCTCTTGGGTCCACTGCAGCATCCACCGAGAGGCCTACTTCCTACTGCCAAATTTCTGGATTGCGCTCAGAGTATCCTGCCTTGGCAAATCGCATTGTTAAGACACTGATGCCCTTCGCAACCACGTACCTATGTGAGAGTTGATTCTCGGCCCCAACTAGCATGAAAACTAAATACAGGCACAGACTGTTTGTGGAAAATGATTTAAGAGTTATGTGCATCCTTTCAAGCACACCCTTCTCATTAACTCACGGTTATTCAAAATTTTCAATGGTGTATTATGTAAGATGGTTAAATAAAGAGTAAAATTATTGATTACTCTTATATTATTATTTGTGCCCTGGTCCTATAAGAGCTCTTTGTCACTTCCCACGAGCCGGGTTGTGACACAAACTCACACTCATTCTTATGTTTAATAAATGTATCGTATAGTGTGTGTGTGTGGCAGGCTTACAATGATGGAGAAAAAAAAACAAATTTGAGAGTTTGCTGACCCTGCTAGAGGGGGTACAGCTGAAGATTGAATGTTTGTAGGGGTACGGGACTGTAAAAAGTTTGGGAACTATACATAAAACTATACATACCTCGGCCTAAACATCAGTGCCACAGGTTACTTCCACAAATCTGTGAATGATCTGAGAGACAAGAAGGGCCTTCTAAGCCAACAAAAGGAACATCAAATTTTGACATACTGTACCAATTAGGATCTGGCTAAAAATACTTGAAACAGTTAGTTAGTTGAATCAGTAGACCTCATTGCCCTTTATGGTTGTTTGGTCTGGGGCTCAACAAATAAGAATTCACAAAATGGGACAAACACCAAATTGAGACTGCATACAGAATACAGAATCTTGCAAAAATGATCCTGCATTTACAACGTAAAACCCCAAATAATGCATGCAGAGCAGAATTAGGTCCATACCTGCTAATTTTCAAAATCCAGAAAAGAGCCAATAAATTCCACCACCACCTGAAAGGAAGCGATTCCCAAACCTTCCATAACAAAGCCATCACATACAGAGAAATGAACATGGAGAAGTGTCCTCTAAGCAAGCTGGTCCTGGGGCTCTGTTCACAAACACAAACACACCCTACAGAGCCCCAGGACAGCAGCACAATTAGACCCAACCAAATCATGAGAAAACAAAAAGATAATTACTTGACACATTGGAAAGAATTTACAAATAAACATAGCAAACTAGAATGCTGTGTGTTCCTAAACAGAGAGTAGACAGTGGCAGAATACCTGACCACTGTGACTGACCCAAAATTAAGGAAAGCTTTGACTATGTACAGACTCAGTGAGCATAGCCTTGCTATTGAGAAAGGTGCCGTAGACAGACCTGGCTCTCAAGAGATGACAGGCTATGTGCTCACTGCCCACAAAAATAGATGTAGAAAATGAGCTACACTTCCTAAACTCCTGCCCAATGTATGACCATATTAGAGACACATATTTCCCTCAGATTACAGAGACCCACAAAGAACTCGAAAACAAATCCAATTTTG
The DNA here is from genome assembly GCF_018296145.1 of Oncorhynchus tshawytscha. Taxonomy (NCBI): domain Eukaryota; kingdom Metazoa; phylum Chordata; class Actinopteri; order Salmoniformes; family Salmonidae; genus Oncorhynchus; species Oncorhynchus tshawytscha. The sequence continues at coordinate 4,505,372 of NC_056444.1, forward strand.
ATAAACTCCCATATCTACTGGGTGAAATTCCACAGTGTGACATCATCACAGCAACAAGATTTGTGACCTGTTGCCACAAGAAAAGGGCAACCAGTGAAGAATAAACACCATTGTAAATACAACCCATATTTATGTGTATTAATCTTCCCTTTTGTACTTGAACTATTTCCACATAATATGACATTTGATATGCATTAAAAGCATTAAATCAGTAACGTCACCCACTATGAGACCTAGGAGTGTTTGTGAAGAGTTGAGATGCAGAATGGGGTTCTGCTACTCCCAGGCTAGGCCACTGATTGGCTGATCAGGTCAGCTGACTCTGTTCTCTGGCAACCTGGTTGCTAACACATAGGGGTGAAGTGTTGATTAAGGCAGCCTCTGATTCAGAGGGTTTGGGTTAAATGCGGAAGACATATTTCAGTTGAAGGTATCCCGCTTTCCCTGTGCCACTAGGGTCAGGCTCAGTGGTGTAAAGTACTTAAGTAAAAATACTTTACTATTTACATTTTTTTACAACTTTTACTTCAAATCAAATCAAAGTTTATTTCAAATCAAATCACTGCATTCTTAAAGACAATATTGTATTTTTTACTCCATATATTTTCCCTGATACCCAATAGTACTCAATACATTTTGAAAGCTTAGCAGGACAGAAAAATTGTCCAATTCGCACACGTATCAAGAGAACATCCCTGGTCATCCCTTCTGCCTCTGATCTGGAGGACTCACACGTATCAAGAGAACATCCCTGGTCATCCCTTCTGCATCGGATCTGGAGGACTCACACTTATCAAGAGAACATCCCTGGTCATCCCTTCTGCATCGGATCTGGAGGACTCACACTTATCAAGAGAACATCCCTGGTCATCCCTTCTGCATCGGATCTGGAGGACTCACACTTATCAAGAGAACATCCCTGGTCATCCCTTCTGCCTCTGATCTGGAGGACTCACACTTATCAAGAGAACATCCCTGGTCATCCCTACTGCCTCTGATCTGGAGGACTCACACGTATCAAGAGAACATCCCTGGTCATCCCTTCTGCATCAGAACTGGAGGACTCACACTTATCAAGAGAACATCCCTGGTCATCCCTTCTGCCTCTGATCTGGAGGACTCACACTTATCAAGAGAACATCCCTGGTCATCCCTTCTGCCTCTGATCTGGAGGACTCACACTTATCAAGAGAACATCCCTGGTCATCCCTTCTGCCTCTGATCTGGATTCACTAAACACAAATGCTTTGTTTTTAAATGATGTCTGAGTGTTGGAGTAGCCTCAAGTTCCTTGGTGTCCATATCACCAACAAACTATCATGGTCCAAGCTCACCAAAACAGTCGTGAAGAGGGCACGAAAAAACCTATTCCCCCTCAGGGGACTAAAAAGATTTGGCATGGGTCCAGAGCTCTTCAAAATGTTCCACAGCTGCAACATCGAGAGCATGGTTGCATCCCTGCCTGGCATCACTGCCTGGTACGGCAACTGCTCGGCCTCTGACCGCAAGGCACTACAGAGGGTAGTGCATACGACCCAGTATATCACTGGGGCCAAGCTGCCTGCCATCCAGGACCTCTATACCAGGCGGTGTCAGAAGGAAGGCCTTACAATTTGTCAAAGACTCCAGCCACTGTAGTCATAGACTGTTCTCTATGCTACATCACGGCAAGTGGTACCGGAGAGCCATGTCTAGGTCCAAGAAGCTTCTAAACAGCTTCTACCCCCAAGCCATAAGACTCCTGAACATCCAGTCAAATGACTACTCAGACTATTTGCATTGCCCCCCCCACCCCTCTTTTACTCTGCTGCTACTCTCTGTTATTATCTATGCATAGTCACTGTAATAACTACCTACATGTACATATTATCTCAATTACCGTGACTAACTGGTGTCCCCGCACACTGACTCTGTACCGTAACACCCTGTATATAGCCTCCACATTGACTCTGTACTGGCACCCCCTGTATGTAGCCTCCACATTGACTCTGTACCGTAACACCCTGTATATAGTCTCCACATTGACTCTGTACTGGCACCCCCTGTATGTAGCCTCCACATTGACTCTGTACCGTAACACCCTGTATATAGCCTCCACATTGACTCTGTACTGGCACCCCCTGTATGTAGCCTCCACATTGACTCTGTACCGGTACCCCCTGTATATAGCCTCCACATTGTCTCTGTTCCGGTACCCCCTGTATATAGCCTCCACATTGTCTCTGTTCCGGTACCCCTGTATATAGCCTCCACTTTGACTCTGTACTGGTACCCCCTGTATATAGCCTCCACATTGACTCTGTACTGGTACCCCCTGTATATAGCCTCCACATTGACTCCGTGCCGGTACCCCCTGTATATAGCCTCCCCATTGACTCTGTACCGGTACCCCCTGTATATAGCCTCCACATTGACTCAGTACCGATACCCCCTGTATATAGCCTCCACATTGACTCTGTACCAGTACCCCCTGTATATAGCCTCCACATTGTCTCTGTTCCGGTACCCCCTGTATATAGCCTCCACATTGTCTCTGTACTGGTACCCCCTGTATATAGCCTCCACATTGACTCTGTACCGGTACCCCCTGTATATAGCCTCCACTTTGACTCTGTACTGGTACCCCCTGTATATAGCCTCCACATTGACTCTGTACCGGTACCCCCTGTATATAGCCTCCACATTGACTCTGTACTGGTACCCCCTGTATATAGCCTCCACATTGACTCTGTACCGGTACCCCCTGTATATAGCCTCCCCATTGACTCTGTACCGGTACCCCCTGTATGTAGCCTCCACATTGAGTCTGTACTGGTACCCCCTGTATATATCCTCCACATTGACTCTGTACTGGTACCCCCTGTATATAGCCTCCACATTGACTCTGTACCAGTACCCCTGTATATAGCCTCCACATTGTCTCTGTTCCGGTACCCCCTGTATATAGCCTCCACATTGTCTCTGTACTGGTACCCCTGTATATAGCCTCCACATTGACTCTGTACCGGTACCCCCTGTATATAGCCTCCACTTTGACTCTGTACTGGTACCCCCTGTATATAGCCTCCACATTGACTCTGTACCGGTACCCCCTGTATATAGCCTCCACATTGACTCTGTACTGGTACCCCCTGTATATAGCCTCCACATTGACTCTGTACTGGTACCCCCTGTATATAGCCTCCACATTGACTCTGTACCGGTACCCCCTGTATATAGCCTCCACATTGACTCTGTACTGGTACCCCTGTATATATCCTCCACATTGACTCTGTACCGGTACCCCCCTGTATATAGCCTCCACATTGACTCTGTACCGGTACCCCCTGTATATAGCCTCCACATTGACTCTGTACCGGTACCCCCTGTATATATCCTCCACATTGACTCTGTACCGGTATCCCCTGTATATATCCTCCACATTGACTCTGTACCGGTACCCCCTGTATATAGCCTCCACATTGATTTTGTACCGGTACCCCCTGTATATAGCCTCCACATTGATTTTGTACCGGTACCCCTGTATATAGCCTCCACATTGATTTTGTACCGGTACCCCCTGTATATAGCCTCCACATTGATTTTGTACCGGTACCCCCTGTATATAGCCTCCACATTGATTTTGTACCGGTACCCCCTGTATATAGCCTCCACATTGATTTTGTACCGGTACCCCTGTATATAGCCTCCACATTGATTTTGTACCGGTACCCCCTGTATATAGCCTCCACATTGATTTTGTACCGGTACCCCCTGTATATAGCCTCCACATTGACTCTGTACTGGTACCCCCCTGTATATAGCCTCCACATTGACTCTGTACTGGTACCCCTGTATATAGCCTCCACATTGACTCTGTACCGGTACCCCCTGTATATAGCCTCCACATTGACTCTGTACCGGTACCCCTGTATATAGCCTCCACACTGACTCTGTACTGGTACCCCTGTATATAGCCTCCACATTGACTCTGTACCGGTACCCCCTGTATATAGCCTCCACTTTGACTCTGTACTGGCACCCCTGTATGTAGCCTCCACATTGACTCTGTACCGGTACCCCCTGTATATAGCCTCCACATTGTCTCTGTTCCGGTGCCCCCTGTATATAGCCTCCACATTGTCTCTGTTCCGGTACCCCCTGTATATAGCCTCCACTTTGACTCTGTACTGGTACCCCTGTATATAGCCTCCACATTGACTCTGTACTGGTACCCCTGTATATAGCCTCCACATTGACTCTGTACCGTAACACCCTGTATATAGCCTCCACATTGACTCTGTACCGTAATACCCTGTATATAGCCTCCACATTGACTCTGTACCAGTACCCCCTGTATATAGCCTCCACATTGACTCTGTACTGTAATACCCTGTATATAGCCTCCACATTGACTCTGTACCAGTACCCCTGTATATAGCCTCCACATTGACTCTGTACCAGTACCCCTGTATATAGCCTCCACATTGACTCTGTACCGTAATACCCCTGTATATAGCCTCCACATTGACTCTGTACCAGTACCCCTGTATATAGCCTCCACATTGACTCTGTACCAGTACCCCTGTATATAGCCTCCACATTGACTCTGTACCAGTACCCCTGTATATAGCCTCCACATTGACTCTGTACCGTAACACCCTGTATATAGCCTCCACATTGACTCTGTACCGTAATACCCTGTATATAGCCTCCACATTGACTCTGTACCAGTACCCCTGTATATAGCCTCCACATTGACTCTGTACCGTACCCCTGTATATAGCCTCCACATTGACTCTGTACCAGTACCCCTGTATATAGCCTCCACATTGACTCTGTACCGTACCCCCTGTATATAGCCTCCACATTGACTCTGTACCAGTACCCCTGTATATAGCCTCCACATTGACTCTGTACCAGTACCCCTGTATATAGCCTCCACATTGACTCTGTACCGGTACCCCTGTATATAGCCTCCACATTGACTCTGTACCAGTACCCCTGTATATAGCCTGTATATAGCCTCCACATTGACTCTGTACCGTACCCCCTGTATATAGCCCCTGTATATAGCCTCCACATTGACTCTGTACCGGTGCCCCCTGTATATAGCCTCCACATTGACTCTGTACCAGTACCCCTGTATATAGCCTCCACATTGACTCTGTACCGTAGTACCCCCTGTATATAGCCTCCACATTGACTCTGTACCGTAATACCCTGTATATAGCCTCCACATTGACTCTGTACCGTAACCCCTGTATATAGCCTCCACATTGACTCTGTACCGTACCCTGTATATAGCCTCCACATTGACTCTGTACCGTAACACCCTGTATATAGCCTCCACATTGACTCTGTACCGGTACCCCTGTATATAGCCTCCACATTGACTCTGTACCGGTACCCCTGTATATAGCCTCCACATTGACTCTGTACCGGTACCCCTGTATATAGCCTCCACATTGACTCTGTACTGGTACCCCTGTATATAGCCTCCACATTGACTCTGTACCTAATACCCCCTGTATATAGCCTCCACATTGACTCTGTACCGTAACCCCTGTATATAGCCTCCACATTGACTCTGTACCGGTAACCCCTGTATATAGCCTCCACATTGACTCTGTACCAGTACCCCTGTATATAGCCTCCACATTGACTCTGTACTGGTAACCCCTGTATATAGCCTCCACATTGACTCTGTACCGTAGTACCCCTGTATATAGCCTCCACATTGACTCTGTACCAGTACCCTTGTATATAGCCTCCACATTGACTCTGTACTGTACCCCTGTATATAGCCTCCACATTGACTCTGTACCAGTACCCCTGTATATAGCCTCCACATTGACTCTGTACCAGTACCCCTGTATATAGCCTCCACATTGACTCTGTACCGGTACCCCTGTATATAGCCTCCACATTGACTCTGTACCGCTACCCCTGTATATAGCCTCCACATTGACTCTGTACCAGTACCCCTGTATATAGCCTCCACATTGACTCTCAGTACCGATACCCCTGTATATAGCCTCCACATTGACTCTGTACCAGTACCCCTGTATATAGCCTCCACATTGACTCTGTACCGTAACCCCTGTATATAGCCTCCACATTGACTCTGTACCGGGTAACCCCTGTATATAGCCTCCACATTGACTCTGTACCAGTACCCCTGTATATAGCCTCCACATTGACTCTGTACCTGTAGCCCACCCTGTATATAGCCTCCACATTGACTCTGTACCGGTACCCCTGTATATAGCCTCCACATTGACTCTGTACCGGTACCCCTGTATATAGCCTCCACATTGACTCTGTACTGGTACCCCCTGTATATAGCCTCCACATTGACTCTGTACCAGTACCCCTGTATATAGCCTCCACATTGACTCTGTACCGTAATACCCTGTATATAGCCTCCACATTGACTCTGTACCGTAATACCCTGTATATAGCCTCCACATTGACTCTGTACCGTAACACCCTGTATATAGCCTCCACATTGACTCTGTACCGGTACCCTGTATATAGCCTCCACATTGACTCTGTACTGGTACCCCTGTATATAGCCTCCACATTGACTCTGTACCGGTACCCCTGTATATAGCCTCCACATTGACTCTGTACCGGTACCCCCTGTATATAGCCTCCACATTGACTCTGTACTGGTACCCCTGTATATAGCCTCCACATTGACTCTGTACCGGTACCCCCTGTATATAGCCTCCACATTGACTCTGTACCAGTACCCCCTGTATATAGCCTCCACATTGACTCTGTACCGGTACCCCTGTATATAGCCTCCACATTGACTCTGTACCGGTACCCCTGTATATAGCCTCCACATTGACTCTGTACCGGTACCCCTGTATATAGCCTCCACATTGACTCTGTACTGGTACCCCTGTATATAGCCTCCACATTGACTCTGTACCGGTACCCCCTGTATATAGCCTCCACATTGACTCTGTACCAGTACCCCCTGTATATAGCCTCCACATTGACTCTGTACCTGTACCCCTGTATATAGCCTCCACATTGACTCTGTACCGTAACCCCCTGTATATAGCCTCCACATTGACTCTGTAACGGGTACCCCTGTAAATAGCCTCCACATTGACTCTGTACCGGGTACCCCCTGTATATAGCCTCCACATTGACTCTGTACCAGTACCCCCTGTATATAGCCTCCACATTGACTCTGACCGGGTACCCCTGTATATAGCCTCCACATTGACTCTGTACTGGTACCCCCTGTATATAGCCTCCACATTGACTCTGTACCGGTACCCCCTGTAAATAGCCTCCACATTGACTCTGTACGGGTACCCCTGTAAATAGCCTCCACATTGACTCTGTACTGGTACCCCTGTATATAGCCTCCACATTGACTCTGTACTGGTACCCCTGTATATAGCCTCCACATTGACTCTGTACCGGTACCCCCTGTATATAGCCTCCACATTGACTCTGTACCAGTACCCCTCTGTATATAGCCTGCACACTGACTCTGTACCTGTACCCCTGTATATAGCCTCCACATTGACTCTGTACCGGTACCCCCTGTATATAGCCTCCACATTGACTCTGTACCGGTACCCCTGTATATAGCCTCCACATTGACTCTGAACGGGTACCCCTGTATATAGCCTCCACATTGACTCTGTACCGGTACCCCTGTACATAGCCTCCACATTGACTCTGTACCAGTACCCCTGTATATAGCCTCCACATTGACTCTGTACCGGTACCCCCTGTATATAGCCTCCACATTGACTCTGTACCGGTACCCCTGTATATAGCCTCCACATTGACTCTGTACTGGTACCCCCTGTATATAGCCTCCACATTGACTCTGTACCAGTACCCCCTGTATATAGCCTCCACATTGACTCTGTACCGGTACCCCCTGTATATAGCCTCCACATTGACTCTGTACCAGTACCCCTGTATATAGCCTCCACACTGACTCTGTACCTGTACCCCCTGTATATAGCCTCCACATTGACTCTGTACCGGTACCCCTGTATATAGCCTCCACATTGACTCTGTACCGGTACCCCTGTATATAGCCTCCACATTGACTCTGAACGGGTACCCCCTATAAATAGCCTCCACATTGACTCTGTACCGGTACCCCCTGTATATAGCCTCCACATTGACTCTGTACCGGTACCCCTGTATATAGCCTCCACATTGACTCTGTACCGGTACCCCTGTATATAGCCTCCACATTGACTCTGTACCGGTACCCCTGTATATAGCCTCCACATTGACTCTGTACTGGTACCCCCTGTATATAGCCTCCACATTGACTCTGTACCAGTACCCCTGTATATAGCCTCCATATTGACTCTGTACCGGTACCCCCTGTATATAGCCTCCACATTGACTCTGTACCAGTACCCCTGTACATAGCCTCCACATTGACTCTGTACCGGTACCCCTGTATATAGCCTCCACATTGACTCTGTACCGGTACCCCCTGTATATAGCCTCCACATTGACTCTGTACTGGTACCCCTGTATATATCCTCCACATTGACTCTGTACCGGTACCCCTGTATATAGCCTCCACATTGACTCTGTACCGGTACCTCCTGTATATAGCCTCCACATTGACTCTGTACCGGTACCCCTGTATATAGCCTCCACATTGACTCTGTACCGGTACCCCTGTATATAGCCTCCACATTGAC
>NC_056444.1:4519058-4548215 GCF_018296145.1 Oncorhynchus tshawytscha
AACTACGGACAACACAATTTCATTTTATCGATGGTAGTGTGAAAGCCCAGAGATACGGTGATGAGATCCTGAGGCCCGTTGTCATGCCGTTCATCCACCACCATCACCTCATGTTTCAGCATGATAATGCACGGGCCCCATGTCACAAGGATCTGTACACAATTCCTGGAAGCTGAAAATGTCCCAGTTCTTCCATGGCCTGCAGACTCACCAGACATGTCATACGTTGAGCATGTTTGGGATGCTCTGGATCCACATGTACGACAGGGTGTTCCAGTTCCCACCAATTTCCATCAACTTCGCACAGCAATTGAAGATCAGTGGGACAACATTCCACAGGCCCCGATCAATAGCCTGATCAACTCTATTTTTTTTTGGGGGGGGGGTATTTTATTAGGATCCCGTTAGCTGTAGCAAAAGCAGCAGCTACTCTTCCTGGGGTCCACACAGAACACAAAACATGAAACATAATGCAGAACATCATTAGACAAGAACAGATCAAGGACGGAACTACATACATTTAGAAAGACACATGTGGCCTCCATATCACTACATACACACAGCCTCCATATCACTACATACACACAGCCTCCATATCACTACATACACACACAGCCTCCATATCACTACATATACACAGCCTCCATATCACTACATACACACACAGCCTCCATATCACTACATATACACAGCCTCCATATCACTACATATACACACAGCCTCCATATCACTACATACACACAGCCTCCATATCACTACATACACACAGCCTCCATATCACTACATACACACAGCCTCCATATCACTACATATACACACAGCCTCCATATCACTACACACACACAGCCTCCATATCACTACATACACACAGCCTCCATATCACTACATACACACAGCCTCCATATCACTACATACACACACAGCCTCCATATCACTACATATACACAGCCTCCATATCACTACATACACACAGCCTCCATATCACTACATATACACACAGCCTCCATATCACTACATACACACAGCCTCCATATCACTACATATACACACAGCCTCCATATCACTACATATACACACAGCCTCCATATCACTACACACACACAGCCTCCATATCACTACATACACACAGCCTCCATATCACTACATACACACAGCCTCCATATCACACATACATACACAGCCTCCATATCACTACATATACACAGCCTCCATATCACTACATACACACAGCCTCCATATCACTACATACACACAGCCTCCATATCACTACATACACACAGCCTCCATATCACTACATATACACACAGCCTCCATATCACTACATATACACACAGCCTCCATATCACTACATACACACAGCCTCCATATCACTACATACACACAGACCTCCATATCACTACATACACACAGCCTCCATATCACTACACACACACAGCCTCCATATCACTACATACACACAGCCTCCATATCACTACATACACACAGCCTCCATATCACTACATACACACAGCCTCCATATCACTACACACACACAGCCTCCATATCACTACATACACACAGCCTCCATATCACTACATACACACACAGCCTCCATATCACTACATACACACTATCTGGGTCCAATAGGGGAGAGGGGTTGTGCCGTGAGGTGTTGCTTTATCTGTTTTTTTGAAACCAGGTTTGCTATTTATTTGATCAATATGAGATGAAAGAAAGTTCCATGCAGTAAGGGCTCTTTATAATACTGTATGTTTTCTTGAATTTGTTCTGGATTTGGAGACTATGAAAAGACCCCTGGTGGCAAGTCTGGTGGGATAAGTATCTGTGTCAGAGCTGTGTGTAAGTTGACTATGCAAACAATTTGGGATTTTTAAAACATTCACGTATCTTATAAAAAGACGAAGTGATGCAGTCAGTATCTCCTCAACTCTCAGCCAAGAGAGACCGGCATGCATAGTATTAATATCAGCCCTCTGATTACAATTAAGAGCAAAACATGCTGCTCTGTTCTGGACCAGCTGCAGCTTAACTAGGTCTTTCCTTGCAGCATTGGACCACACGACTGGACAATAATCAAGATTAGACAAAACTAGAGCCTGCAGAACTTGCTTTTGGAGTGTGGTGTCAAAAAGCAGAGCATCTCTTTATTACAGACAGACCTCTCCCCATTTTTACAACCATTAAATCAATATGTTTTGACCATGACAGTTACAATATAAGGTAATGTCAAGTAATTTAGTCTCCTCAACTTGTTCAACAGCCACAACATGCATTACTAGATTCAGCTGAGGACTAGCACTTAAGGAACGATTTGTACCAATTACAATGCTCTTGTTATAGAGATGTTCAGGACCAGTTTATTACTGGCCACCCATTCCAAAACAGACTGCAACTCTTTAAGGGTTTCAGTGACTTCCTTAGCTGTGGTTGCTGATGCATGTATGGTTGAATCATCAGCATACATGGACACACAAGCTTTGTTTAATGCCAGTGGCAGGTCATTGGTAAAAATAGAAAATAGTACAGGGCCTAGAGAGCTGCCCTGCGGTACACCACACTTTATATGTTTAACAATAGAGACGCTTCCATTAAAGAAAACACTGAGTTCTATTAGATAGATTGCTTTGAATCCAGCCATTAACACAAGCTTTCAACAACAGGTTATGCTCAATAATATCAAAGGCTGCACTGAAATTTAACAGTACAGCTGCCACAATCTTCTTATTCTCAATTTCTTTAAACCAATCATCAGTCATTTGTGTCAGTACATGTTGAGTGCCCTTTCTCTATAAGCAGGCTGGAAGTCTATTGTTAATTTGTTTACAGAGAAATAGCATTGTATTTGGTCAAACACAATTTTTCATGCAACACATCTCCTATGTGAAGGATATGTGTTGTGCTGCATGAGACAAATGGTGGTCATACTGACCTGTCTTCTGATCCACACACCTATCTTTTTGTTATTAAGGTATCTGTGACCAAATCATGCATGTATGTATTCCCAGTCATGTGAAATCCATAGATTAGGGCCTAATGAATTTATTTAAATTAACTGATTTCATTCTTTGTACTGTAACCCAGTAATATCATTGAAATTGTTGCATATTGTGTTTATATTTTTGTTCAGCGTTGAATCAAAGATACTTGTTGTGAACCATTTTAAATATCTGAACATGGACATTTTTCCCTCTCAAGATAAAACTGTATCGATGAACTACAAACTGTCACGTAGATTGCTCTGTATGTTTCTATTTTTGTTTGGTCAGGGTGTGATTTGGGTGGGCATTCTTTGTTTGTATGTCTAGGTTTTTGTATTTCTATGTTTGGGCCAGGTATGGTTCTCAAATCAGGGACAGCTGTCTTTCGTTAGGTTGTGGGTAGTTCATTTCTGTTTAGTGTTATTCACCTTGCGGGACTGTTTCGGGTTTCCTTTTTGGTTGTTTTGTTTAGTGTAGTGTTCAGTGAATTTCTTTAAGATGAACACGTACCCTGATGAACACGTACCCTGATGAACACGTACCCTGATGAACACGTACCCTGATGAACACGTACCCTGATGAACACGTACCCTGATGAACACGTACCCTGATGAACACGTACCCTGCTGCATTTTGGTCCGATGATTCCTCTTCCTCCGATGAAAGCAGTTACAAGTCACAACAACAATTATAGCAGAACTCAACAGATGGTTGAATTGAACATGAACTTCATCAGGTCGAATTTCAATAGTGAAAAATGTATGTCTTGCCTAGACTTTGTTAGCTCCCTTTGCCCACACCACTGGGAAAAATATTCACAGTTCAGTCTTGAATTTGACATGGAAAAGGAAACATCCCAGAATGAAAATGACTCCGGCAACCCAAAGGTTAACCCAACTTCAAGTTATATGCTTTGTCTCTCGTGCTCCGGCCACTCAAGAAATGGTTTGATCAAGTTAAATGCTTTGTCTCTAGTGCTCCGGCCACTCAAGAAATGGTTTGATCAAGTTATATGCTTTGTCTCTAGTGCTCCGGCCACTCAAGAAATGGTTTGATCAAGTTAAATGTATTCCGAGGTTGGAAGAGGGAAATATAGTCTCACCATTTACATTGAGAGATGTACTATTCTTTGCCTTGTCTCCTAATTTTTGCTGGACTCAGTTTGGACCAATCACCATCCACTCAATACAGACCTGGCAACAAATCTGAAAGCTGGTAACTGGAAAGTGTATTGTCATACCTCAACACAAATATTTAGAAAAGAACTCCCTACCTTTGGGAAGGAAACCTATAATGGTCTGAGCAAGGAATTCATACATTTTCGGACATAATGAATGATTAAGGTTTAATATCCTTTCATGACAAAAAAAGATTTGTCACTTAAAAAATATATATGTGCAGCGAAGAACCGCTGTGCATACTTATGGAGTTCCATGGGGTCAACCACTCCCACTGACCATGGGGTCAACCACTCCCACTGACCATGGGGTCAACCACTCCCACTGACCATGGGGTCAACCATTCCCACTGACCATGGGGTCAACCATTCCCACTGACCATGGGGTCAACCACTCCCACTGACCATGGGGTCAACCATTCCCACTGACCATGGGGTCAACCACTTCCACTGGCCATGGGGTCAACCACTCCCACTGACCATGGGGTCAACCACTCCCACTTCAACCACTCACAGAGTTGTAGTCAGAACACATTTGGAGGTTTTGTATCCAATCTACAGTATCAGTCAAAAGTTTGGACACACCTACTCATTCAAGGGTTTTTCTTTATTTTTGACTATTTTCTACATCGTAGAATAATAGTGAAGACATCAAAACTATGAAATAACACATATGGAATCATGTAGTAACCAAAAAAAACGTGTTAAATATTTTATATTTGAGATTCTTCAAAGTAGACACCCTTTGACTTGATGACAGCTTTGCACACTCTTAGCATTCTCTCAACCAACTTCACCTGGAATGCTTTTTCAACCATCTTGAAGGAGTTCCCACATATGCGGAGCGCTTGTTGGCTGCTTTTCCTTCATTCTGCAGTCCAGCTCATCCCAAATCATCTCAATTGGGTTGAGGTCAGGTGATTGTGGAGGCCAGGTCATCTGATGCAGCACTCCATCACTCTCCTTCTTGGTCAAATAGCCCTTACACAGCCTGGAGGTGTGTTGTGTCATTGTCCTGTTGAAAAACAACATGATAGCACAAACCAGATGGGACGGCGTATCACTACAGAATGCTGTGGTAGCCATGCTGGTTAAGTGTGCCTTGAATTCTAAATAAATCCCAGACAGTGTCACCAGCAAAGCACCCCCACACCATCACACCTCCTCCACCATGCAATTTCTGAGGCTGGTAAGGCTGGTAAAACATTCATGTCTTAAGAAGGAAAGAAATGCCACTATTCAACTTTTAACAAGGCACACTGAAACGCATTCCAGGTGACTACCTCATGAAGCTGGTTGAGAAAATGCCAAGTGTGTGCAAAGCCGTCATCAAGGCAAAGGGTGGCTATTTTGAAGAATCTCAAGTCTCAAATATATTTTGATTTGTTTAACACTTTTTTTGGTTACTACATGATTCCATATGTTTTATTTCATAGTTTTGATGTCTTCACTATTATTCTACAATGTAGAAAATAGTTTTAAAAAAATAAGAAAAACCCTGAATGAGTTGTTGTGTTCAAACGTTTGACTGGTACTGAATATAAAAACTACTGGGAGCCCTATGTAAACCAATGGGAATAGTAATGGTATGGAATATATACCGATATAAAACACTACAAACAACATTCAGATTGGAACAGAGTCTGTAACAATATCCCAATGTCCTCCTGAATATTCATCTTCAACTAAAACACTACAAATCATTTACAGATTATATTTGACTCTGCGGAAACGCTGACAATTTAAACTTGGTCCTACTCCTAATTGTCTGTTGTGTTCTCAAATAAATATTGGAACCTAAATGCACAAGAGGGAATGCCCCGTGTGAAGAACGGAGGGGAGACGCCTACTGAGGAGGGAGGGAGAGGGGAGATGCCTACTGAGGAGGGAGGGAGAGGGAGATGCCTACTGAGGAGGAAGTGAGAGGGGAGACGCCTACTGAGGAGGGAGGGAGATGGGAGACGCCTACTGAGGAGGGAGGGAGAGGGGAGACGCCTACTGAGGAGGGAGGGAGAGGGGAGACGCCTACTGAGGAGGGAGGAGAGGGGAGACGCCTACTGAGGAGGGAGGGAGAGGGGAGACGCCTACTGAGGAGGGAGGGAGAGGGGAGAAGCCTACTGAGGAGGGAGGGAGAGGGGAGATGCCTACTGAGGAGGGAGGGAGAGGGGAGATGCCTACTGAGGAGGGAGGGAGAGGGGAGAGACAGGACCAATAATACCTATCCAAAAAAAAAAAAAATCTAATGTTTTTGGTTTCTTTATATATATATATGTAGGAAAATAAATAATAATAATAATAAAAAGTTGGTCACAATAGTATATCTATATTTTTAGGAAAAGCTGAAATGTATTGAGTCAATAAGTACTCAATCCTTTGCCATAACAAGCCTAAATAAGTTCAGTAGTGACAATTTGGTAACAAATCACATAATAAGTTGCATGGACTCACTCTGTGTGCAGAAATAGTGTTTAACATGATTTTTAAATGACTACCCTATCTCTGTACCCCATAATTACAATTATCTGGAATGTTCAGGAGGTTTTCCAATAGTTCACAAAGAAGGACACCTACTGGTAGATGTTTTTTTTTAAAGCAGACATTGAAGATCCCGTTTGAGCATGGTGCAGATATTAATTACACTTTGGATGGTGTATCAATACACCCAGTTACTACAAAGATACAGTTGCCCTTCCTAACTCAGTTGCCGGAGAGGAAGGAAACTGGCAATGGCGATTTTAAAACAGTTAAAGAGTTTAATGGCTTTGATAGGATAAAACTGAGGATGGATCAACAACATTGGAGTTACTCCACAATATTAACCTAGTTGACAGAGTGAAAATATTCCAAAACATGCATCCTGTTTTCAATAACACACTAAAGTAATACTGCAAAAAATGTGGCAAAGAAATGCACTTTTTGTCCTGAATACAAAGCATGGCGGGCGGGTGGCGGGCGGGTAAGTAGGGCAGGTGAGTAGGTGAGTAGGTAGGCTGAGGAGTTGAAGTCAGAACAAGGAACTATTATCATAAATGATTATTAATCCGTCGTGGGACAGGATACTTTGGCATTTTAATGGAATCTTATATTTCTCTTAATGATTTTTTTGCAAATGGTTGTCTGATTATAAGATGATTTAGGCGTTTTATCTTAATAGAATATGAGAAGCTATTAGCTGAATGTCTCTCTGTCAGTCATTCAGTCCGTCTTTCTTTAGAGAGCGAGAGCCCCCTGAAGCTCAGTAATATTGAAACCATTAACAGGGTTTGATGTACATTACACCGTTACAAGACGGACTGCAATGCTCCATGAATAAATATGGTTTTTTATATTGGAGCGCTTTGCCTTGAAGCTCTATGACGGTCCTGGTGAGTGGCTGAATAAAGGGATGTCTCTCTTCATCTCCTCCCAGTGATGTCATGACGACGGTAGTTCATCCAATTATTGATGTGCGTCAAAGGGACTTGTTACATAACCGTGGGAGATTTTATAATGGATGCATGTTATGTCTATTCATAAACAAGGATAAACCTTGATCTCAGTAAGATGCTAGGTGGTATTCTAGACATCTCCCCTCAGAAGAAGTGAATGAAAAGGCATCTCCCCTCAGATGAAGTGAATGAAAAGGCATCTCCCCTCAGATGAAGTGAATGAAAAGGCATCTCCCCTCAGATGAAGTGAATGAAAAGGCATCTCCCCTCAGATGAAGTGAATGAAAAGGCATCTCCCCTCAGATGAAGTGAATGAAAAGGCATCTCCACTCAGATGAAGTGAATGAAAAGGCATCTCCCCTCAGATGAAGTGAATGAAAAGGCATCTCCACTCAGATGAAGTGAATGAAAAGGCATCTCCACTCAGATGAAGTGAATGAAAAGGCATCTCCCCTCAGATGAAGTGAATGAAAAGGCATCTCCCCTCAGATGAAGTGAATGAAAAGGCATCTCCCCTCAGAAGAAGTGACATCTCCCCTCAGAAGAAGTGCATGAAAAGGCATCTCCCCTCAGATGAAGTGAATGAAAAGGCATCTCCACTCAGATGAAGTGAATGAAAAGGCATCTCCCCTCAGAAGAAGTGAATGAAAAGGCATCTCCCCTCAGAAGAAGTGAATGAAAAGGCATCTCCACTCAGAAGTGACATCTCCCCTCAGAAGAAGTGAATGAAAAGGCATCTCCACTCAGATGAAGTGAATGAAAAGGCATCTCCCCTCAGAAGAAGTGAATGAAAAGGCATCTCCCCTCAGATGAAGTGAATGAAAAGGCATCTCCACTCAGAAGAAGTGAATGAAAAGGCATCTCCCCTCAGAAGAAGTGAATGAAAAGGCATCTCCCCTCAGAAGAAGTGAATGAAAAGGCATCTCCCCTCAGAAGAAGTGAATGAAAAGGCATCTCCACTCAGAAGTGACATCTCCCCTCAGATGAAGTGAATGAAAAGGCATCTCCCCTCAGATGAAGTGAATGAAAAGGCATCTCCCCTCAGATGAAGTGCGTAGGATGTCCTAAATGGCCCAAGGGGCTCTAATCAAAAAAACGAGTGACCTTCAAAGAGCGATACGGTGCCATTACAGGACACATATCCTGTTATTCTTTTTACGCCCCTTTTCTCCCCAATTTCGTGGTATCCAATTGTTAGTAGTTACTATCTTGTCTCATCGCTACAACTCCCGTACGGGCTCGGGAGAGACCAAGGTCGAAACCCATGTGCCCTCCGAAACACAACCCAACCAAGCCGCACTGCTTCTTAACACAGCGCGCATCCAACCCGGAAGCCAGCCGCACCAATGTGTCGGAGAAAACACCGTGCCCCTAGTGACCTGGTCAGTGTGCACTGCGCCCGGCCCGCCACAAGAGTCGCTAGTGCGCGATGAGACAAGGATATCCCTGCCGGCCAAACCCTCACTAACCCGGACGACGCTGGGCCAATTGTGCGTCGCCCCATGGACCTCCAGGTCGCGGCCGGCTGCGACAGAGCCTGGGCTCAAACCCAAAGTCTCTGGTGGCACAGCTAGCGCTGCGATGCAGTGCTCTAGACCACTGCGCCACCGACACATATCCTCTTAGACAAAGTGCAGAAGTGCAACACTGTACCCTTGACTAGGGGATATGACCAATGTCCTGGAGGCTGTCTCAGACTAAAGGTGGCGTAGTCTCCAGCCTGTAGCTCAAGCAGGAAGCTGATGATTCTGCCCTCGGTGAGCAGTTCTAGAGTTGAATCAGTCCTGAACAGAAAATCAAATGGCTTCCCAGACTATTTACGTCCTTTTAACGCTGCTGCTACTCTCTGGTTATTATCTATGTATAGTCACGTTAACTCTACCTACATGGACATATTACCTCAATTACCTGCTTTTAATGCTGCTGCTACTCTCTGGTTATTATCTATGTATAGTCACGTTAACTCTACCTACATGTACATATTACCTCAATTACCTCCTTTTAATGCTGCTGCTACTCTCTGGTTATCTATCTATGTATAGTCACGTTAACTCTACCTACATGGACATATTACCTCAATTACCTGCTTTTAATGCTGCTGCTACTCTCTGGTTATTATCTATGTATAGTCACGTTAACTCTACCTACATGGACATATTACCTCAATTACCTCCACTAATCTGTGCCTCCGCATATTGACTCTGTATCGGTACCCCCTCCATATGGCCTCGCTACTGTTATTTTACTATACATCAGGTATTCAGATCTTATAGTGAAATGCTTACTTTACAAGCCCTTATTAAACAACTATGTAGTTTTAAGAAAAAATAAGTGTTGAGTAAAAAAATAACAAATAAATAACAAATAATTAAAGAGCAGCATTTGGCACATGTGACAAATAAAATTAGATTTGATTTGATTTGCCCGCATCCCAAATGGCACTTCATTCACCGTATAGTGAACTATTTTTCCAACCATAAGGCTCTGGTCAAAAGTAGTGCACTACGTAGGGAATAGGGCGCTATTGGGGACACAGTCCTAGAGCATGTCTGGCTCTAACCTCCCCGTCTGCTATTAGAGAAGACACGGTCACCCATTGAACCTATACAGCACACTGAAGAATACAGAAACAGCTGATAATGACGACTCCGCTATTCATGCATAGAATCTGACTGTCTGAGAAGCTCTGGGCTCTGTGTTCACTGTCTCTATAGGGGACAGTTCTAGAACACTGAGGTTTCATGCATAGAATCTGACTGTCTGAGAAGCTCTGGGCTCTGTGTTCACTGTCTCTATAGGGGACAGTTCTAGAACACTGAGGTTTCATGCATAGAATCTGACTGTCTGAGAAGCTCTGGGCTCTGTGTTCACTGTCTCTATAGGGGACAGTTCTAGAACACTAAGGTTTCATGCATAGAATCTGACTGTCTGAGAAGCTCTGGGCTCTGTGTTCACTGTCTCTATAGGGGACAGTTCTAGAACACTGAGGTTTCATGCATAGAATCTGACTGTCTGAGAAGCTCTGGGCTCTGTGTTCACTGTCTATATAGGGGACAGTTCTAGAACACTGAGTTTTCATGCATAGAATCTGACTGTCTGAGAAGCTCTGGGCTCTGTGTTCACTGTCTATATAGGGGACAGTTCTAGAACAGTAATGTTTCATGCATAGAATCTGACTGTCTGAGAAGCTCTGGGCTCTGTGTTCACTGTCTATATAGGGGACCGTTCTAGAACACTGAGGTTTCATGCATAGAATCTGACTGTCTGAGAAGCTCTGGGCTCTGTGTTCACTGTCTATATAGGGGACCGTTCTAGAACACTGAGGTTTCATGCATAGAATCTGACTGTCTGAGAAGCTCTGGGCTCTGTGCTCACTGTCTATATAGGGGACAGTTCTAGAACAGTAATGTTTCATGCATAGAATCTGACTGTCTGAGAAGCTCTGGGCTCTGTGTTCACTGTCTATATAGGGGACCGTTCTAGAACACTGAGGTTTCATGCATAGAATCTGACTGTCTGAGAGCTCTGGGCTCTGTGTTCACTGTCTATAGCTCTGGGCTCTGTGTTCACTGTCTATATAGGGGACCGTTCTAGAACACTGAGGTTTCATGCATAGAATCTGACTGTCTGAGAAGCTCTGGGCTCTGTGCTCACTGTCTATATAGGGGACAGTTCTAGAACACTAAGGTTTCATGCATAGAATCTGACTGTCTGAGAAGCTCTGGGCTCTGTGTTCACTGTCTCTATGGTGGACAGTTCTAGAACACTAAGGTATCATGCATAGAATCTGACTGTCTGAGAAGCTCTGGGCTCTGTGTTCACTGTCTATATAGGGGACAGTTCTAGAACACTAAGGTTTCATGCATAGAATCTGACTGTCTGAGAAGCTCTGGGCTCTGTGTTCACTGTCTATATAGGGGACAGTTCTAGAACACTAAGGTTGAGCTGTGATAAAAGGCCTGCACTTCCCAATTGACGTGATAATAATCACAACAGTAAATGAATAAACTTTTACAACAGTTGAACAAATACTGTTGATGTTGATGTAAAAAAAATAATAATAATTGATTGGTACATCTGAGAACTCATACACAGAGTGGAGACTTGACCGTGGAGACAGAGACCCTTTACATATGTAAAGGAGGGATCTGATTGGTACATCTGAGAACTCATACACAGAGTGGAGACTTGACCGTGGAGACAGAGACCCTTTACATATGTAAAGGAGGGATCTGATTGGTACATCTGAGAACTGAGTGGAGACTTGACCGTGGAGACAGAGACCCTTTACATATGTAATGTGAGGGATCTGATTGGTTACCATGTATGTTTGTTACCCTTATCTCTCCCTGTGCTGCAGTTCAACCCTGTTGGGAGAGTCAACATGTTGTGACCGGGTTTAAGACTGTCCGACACACATCTATGTGTCTCTTTAGTCAAGTCTATTATTAACTGACCAGTGTTTACAAACCTACTTTTATCCCCCTGTCTTTCAGCTCCCTGTCTTTTATCCCCCTGTCTTTCAGCTCCCTGTCTTTTATCCCCCTGTCTTTCAGCTCCCTATCTTTTATCCCCCTGTCTTTCAGCTCCCTGTCTTTTATCCCCCTGTCTTTCAGCTCCCTGTCTTTTATCCCCCTGTCTTTCAGCTCCCTGTCTTTTATCCCCTGTCTTTCAGCTCCCTGTCTTTTATCCCCCTGTCTTTCAGCTCCCTGTCTTTTATCCCCCTGTCTTTCAGCTCCCTGTCTTTTATCCCCCTGTCTTTCAGCTCCCTGTCTTTTATCCCCCTGTCTTTCAGCTCCCTGTCTTTTATCCCCCTGTCTTTCAGCTCCCTGTCTTTTATCCCCCTGTCTTTCAGCTCCCTGTCTTTTATCCCCCTGTCTTTCAGCTCCCTGTCTTTTATCCCCCTGTCTTTCAGCTCCCTTGTTTTTATCCCCCTGTCTTTCAGCTCCCTGTCTTTTATCCCCCTGTCTTTCAGCCCCTGTCTTTTATCCCCCTGTCTTTCAGCTCCCTGTCTTTTATATCTTTCAGCCCCTTTTGTCTTTCAGCTCCCTGTCTTTTATCCCCCTGTCTTTCAGCTCCCTGTCTTTTATCCCCCTGTCTCTTTTCCCCCTGTCTTTCAGCTCCCTGTCTTTTATCCCCCTGTCTTTCAGCTCCCTGTCTTTTATCCCCCTGTCTTTCAGCTCCCTGTCTTTTATCCCCCTGTCTTTCAGCTCCCTGTCTTTTATCCCCCTGTCTTTCAGCTCCCTGTCTTTTATCCCCCTGTCTTTCAGCTCCCTGTCTTTTATCCCCCTGTCTTTCAGCTCCCTGTCTTTTATCCCCCTGTCTTTCAGCTCCCTGTCTTTTATCCCCCTGTCTTTCAGCTCCCTGTCTTTTATCCCCCTGTCTTTCAGCTCCCTTGTTTTTAAAACAACGTAAACAGATTCAACTCAGAAGGGAGCTGAAGAAATATAACTGATAAAATACAAATGAAATAAAAAATAAGTGTAAGTAAATAATATATATATATATTCATGCAGATCTTACATTGATTCTTAGATGATTTCATCAGACATCAGGGTTTTTGTCCTCTGACAACAACCCTTGTGATTCCATAAAACTTAAAGAACGAACCCTGTTTTTAGTACAACATAAATACAACAGTATGGTTCAACCACAGGATGAAAGGCAAACAGCCCCTCTGAACATTGAATGTAAGGCCTATGTGCTCACATCCTTCAGATGGGCATCAGTGACACGGAGAAGAAGAAGGGCTTCTGGTTGCCAACGACATGTATGTACTGTAGTCTACGTCCTTAATGCTTTTTATTATCCTGTTTCATAACAAAAACAGAAAGAAAGAAAGATGGAGAGAGAGAGAGTGTGCACGCGTGCAAGAGAGAGAGAGGGAGAGAGAGAGGGAGAGAGAGATGGAGAGAGAGAGGGAGAGAGAGAGAGATAGACAGACAGAGAGAACAAGGGAAAGAGAGAGAAAGAAACAGAGAGAGAGAGACAGAGAGAGAGAGAGAACAAGGGAAAGAGAGAGAGAGAGAGAGAGAGAGAGAGAGAGAGAACAAGGGAAAGAGAGACAGAGAAAGAAAGAGAGAGAGAGAGAGGGAGAGAGAGGGAGAGAGAGAGCGAGAGAGAGAGTAAGACAAAGAGAACTATAGAACGATGCACAGAGAGATCAGAAGACAGAGAGACAGAGAGAAAGAGACAGAGAGACAGAGAGATAGAGAGCAGGAGAGAGAGAAAGAAAGAGAGAGAGAGTAAGACAGAGAGAACGGTAGACAGAGAGACAGAGAGAGAGAGAGAGAACGGTAGACAGAGAGACAGAGAGAGACAGAGAGACAGAGAGAACGGTAGACAGAGAGAGAGAGACAGAGAGAGAGAGAGAGAGAGAGAAGGACAGAGAGAGAGACAGAGAGACAGAAGGACAGAGAGAGAGACAGAGAGAGAGAGAGACAGAAGGACAGAGAGAGAGACAGAGAGACAGAAGGACAGAGAGAGAGACAGAGAGACAGACAGAGAGAGACAGAGAGACAGACAGAGAGAGACAGAGAGACAGAGAGACAGACAGAGAGACAGAGAGAGAGACAGAGAGACAGAGAGACAGAAGGACAGAGAGAGAGACAGAGAGACAGACAGAGAGAGACAGAGAGACAGAGAGACAGAGAGACAGACAGAGAGAGACAGAGAGACAGACAGACAGAGAGAGAGACAGAGAGACAGACAGAGAGAGACAGAGAGACAGAGAGACAGACAGAGAGAGACAGAGAGACAGATAAGTACTCTGTAGGACAGGAAGGGACATGGCCTTAACTCTGAACAGATTTGATGTGCAGAAGCAGAATATATGCAGACTTTAATCTCTATCTATAACGCATGGTAAATGATATATGTTTATTTAACCTTTATTTAACTAGACAAGTCAGTTAAGAACAAATTCTTATTTACACTGATGGCCTACCTGCGGAGACAGGGGGCTGGGATAAAAAATATATATTAAAATTTAAAAAATATATATATATATCCCTCGAAGAGGATCCATCCCTCTAAGAGGAGAAGTAGAGGATCCATCCCTCTAAGAGGAGAAGTAGAGGATCCATCCCTCTAAGAGGAGAAGTAGAGGATCCATCCCTCTAAGAGGAGAAGTAGAGGATCCATCCCTCTAAGAGGAGAAGTAGAGGATCCATCCCTCTAAGAGGAGAAGTAGAGGATCCATCCCTCTAACAGGAGAAGTAGAGGATCCATCCCTCTAACAGGAGAAGTAGAGGATCCATCCCTCTAACAGGAGAAGTAGAGGATCCATCCCTCTAACAGGAGAAGTAGAGGATCCATCCCTCTAAGAGGAGAAGTAGAGGATCCATCCCTCTAAGAGGAGAAGTAGAGGATCCATCCCTCTAAGAGGAGAAGTAGAGGATCCATCCCTCTAAGAGGAGAAGTAGAGGATCCATCCCTCTAAGAGGAGAAGTAGAGGATCCATCCCTCTAAGAGGAGAAGTAGAGGATCCATCCCTCTAACAGGAGAAGTAGAGGATCCATCCCTCTAACAGGAGAAGTAGAGGATCCATCCCTCTAAGAGGAGAAGTAGAGGATCCATCCCTCTAAGAGGAGAAGTAGAGGATCCATCCCTCTAAGAGGAGAAGTAGAGGATCCATCCCTCTAACAGGAGAAGTAGAGGATCCATCCCTCTAACAGGAGAAGTAGAGGATCCATCCCTCTAACAGGAGAAGTAGAGGATCCATCCCTCTAACAGGAGAAGTAGAGGATCCATCCCTCTAAGAGGAGAAGTAGAGGATCCATCCCTCTAAGAGGAGAAGTAGAGGATCCATCCCTCTAAGAGGAGAAGTAGAGGATCCATCCCTCTAAGAGGAGAAGTAGAGGATCCATCCCTCTAAGAGGAGAAGTAGAGGATCCATCCCTCTAAGAGGAGAAGTAGAGGATCCATCCCTCTAACAGGAGAAGTAGAGGATCCATCCCTCTAACAGGAGAAGTAGAGGATCCATCCCTCTAACAGGAGAAGTAGAGGATCCATCCCTCTAACAGGAGAAGTAGAGGATCCATCCCTCTAACAGGAGAAGTAGAGGATCCATCCCTCTAACAGGAGAAGTAGAGGATCCATCCCTCTAACAGGAGAAGTTAAAGATATGATGACAGTATCCCTCTATCCACCCCTGAGTTAATGATGACAGTATCCCTCTCTGAGTTAATGATGACAGTATCCCTCTCTGAGTTAATGATGACAGTATCCCTCTCTGAGTTAATGATGACAGTACCCCTCTATCCACCCCTGAGTTAATGATGACAGTATCCCTCTCTGAGTTAATGATGACAGTATCCCTCTCTGAGTTAATGATGACAGTATCCCTCTCTGAGTTAATGATGACAGTACCCCTCTATCCACCCCTGAGTTAATGATGACAGTATCCCTCTCTGAGTTAATGATGACAGTATCCCTCTCTGAGTTAATGATGACAGTATCCCTCTCTGAGTTAATGATGACAGTACCCCTCTATCCACCCCTGAGTTAATGATGACAGTATCCCTCTATCCACCCCTGAGTTAATGATGACAGTACCCCTCTATCCACCCCTGTGTTAATGATGACAGTATCCCTCTATCCACCCCTGAGTTAATGATGACAGTATCCCTCTCTGAGTTAATGATGACAGTACCCCTCTATCCACCCCTGAGTTAATGATGACAGTACCCCTCGATCCACCCCTGAGTTAATAATAATAGGATCCCATAACAAATTTTTATTTACTATGACGTGATACCCTGGCTAAACCCGGACGGCGCTGGGCCAATTGTGCTCCGCCCTATGGGACTCCCACAGCTGGATTTGATGCAGCCTGGATTCGAACCAGGTATTGCAGTGATGCTTCTTGCACTGAGATGCAGTGCCTTAGGCCGCTGCCCCACTCAGGAGTCCAAGAGTGAAGGAAAGGAGGGATGGAGGAACAGAGGAATGGAGAAACTGGGGAAGGGAGGAACGTAGAAATGGAGGGATGGAGGAATGGAGGGATGGAGGGATGGAGAGATGGAGGAATGGAGGGATGGAAGGATGGAGGAACGGAGGAATGGAGGGATAGACGAATGGATTAACGGAGGGATGGAGGAATGGAGGGATGGAGGAACAGAGGAATGGAGGAATGGATTAACGGAGGGATGGATGAGGGGCGGGACGGAGAAATGGAGAAACTGGGGAAGGGAGGAATGTAGGAATGGAGGGATGGAGAGATGGAGGAATGGAGGGATGGAGAGATGGAGGAATGGAGGGATGGAAGGATGGAGGAACGGAGGAATGGAGGGATAGACGAATGGATTAACGGAGGGATGGAGGAATGGAGGGATGGAGGAACAGAGGAATGGAGGAATGGATTAACAGAGGGATGGAGGAATGGAGGAACGGAGGAATGGAGGGATAGACGAATGGATTAACAGAGGGATGGAGGAATGGAGGAACGGAGGAATGGAGGAACGGAGGGATGGAGGAACGGAGGGATGGAGGAACGGAGGGATGGAGGAACGGAGGAATGGAGGAACGGAGGGATGGAGGAACGGAGGGATGGAGGAACGGAGGAATGGAGGAACGGAGGGATGGAGGAACGGAGGGATGGAGGAATGGAGGAACGGAGGGATGGAGGGATGGAGGAACGGAGGGATGGAGGAACGGAGGAATGGAGGAACGGAGGAACGGAGGAACGGAGGAATGGAGGGACGGAGGGACGGAGGAACGGAGGAACGGAGGAACGGAGGAACGGAGGAACGGAGGGACGGAGGAACGGAGGAACGGAGGGATGGAGGAATGGAGGGATGGAGGAACGGAGGAACGGAGGGATGGAGGGATGGAGGGATGGAGGAACGGAGGAATGGAGGAACGGAGGGATGGGGGAACGGAGGAATGGAGGGGTGGAGGAACGGAGGGGTGGAGGAACGGAGGGATGGGGGAACGGAGGAACGGAGGGGTGGAGGAACGGAGGGGTGGAGGAACGGAGAAACGGAGGAACGGAGGGATGGGGAACGGAGGAACGGAGGAACGGAGGAGGGATGGAGGAACGGAGGGGTGGAGGAACGGAGGAGGGATGGAGGAACGGAGGGATGGAGGAACGGAGGGGTGGAGGAACGGAGGGATGGGGGAACGGAGGAACGGAGGGGTGGAGGAACGGAGGGGTGGAGGAACGGAGGGATGGAGGAATGGAGGAACGGAGGGTGGAGGAACGGAGGGGTGGAGGAACGGAGGGGTGGAGGAACGGAGGGGTGGAGGAACGGAGGGATGGGGAACGGAGGAACGGAGGGGTGGAGGGGTGGAGGAACGGAGGGATGGAGGAATGGAGGAACGGAGGGGTGGAGGAACGGAGGAACGGAGGAACGGAGGGATGGAGGAATGGAGGGATGGAGGAACGGAGGAACGGAGGGGTGGAGGAAGGGAGGGGTGGAGGAATGGAGGGTGGAGGAACGGAGGGATGGAGGAACGGAGGGGTGGAGGGATGGAGGAACGGAGGGGGTGGAGGAACGGAGGGATGGAGGAATGGAGGAACGGAGGGGTGGAGGAACGGAGGGGTGGAGGGATGGAGGAACGGAGGGGTGGAGGAACGGAGGGATGGAGGAATGGAGGAACGGAGGGGTGGAGGAACGGAGGGGTGGAGGAACGGAGGGGTGGAGGGATGGAGGAACGGAGGGTGGAGGAACGGAGGGATGGAGGAATGGAGGGATGGAGGAACGGAGGGATGGAGGGACGGAGGAACGGAGGAATGGAGGAACGGAGGGGATGGAGGGAAACGGAGGAACGGAGGAATGGAGGAACAGAGGAATGGAGGAACGGAGGAACAGAGGAATGGAGGAATGGATTAACGGAGGGATGGATGAGGGGCGGGACGGAGAAATGGAGAAACTGGGGAAGGGAGGAATGTAGGAATGGAGGGATGGAGAGATGGAGGAATGGAGGGATGGAGAGATGGAGGAATGGAGGGATGGAAGGATGGAGGAACGGAGGAATGGAGGGATAGACGAATGGATTAACGGAGGGATGGAGGAATGGAGGGATGGAGGAACAGAGGAATGGAGGAATGGATTAACAGAGGGATGGATGAGGGGCGGGACGGAGAAATGGAGAAACTGGGGAAGGGAGGAATGTAGGAATGGAGGGATGGAGAGATGGAGGAATGGAGGGATGGAGAGATGGAGGAATGGAGGGATGGAAGGATGGAGGAACGGAGGAATGGAGGGATAGACGAATGGATTAACGGAGGGATGGAGGAATGGAGGGATGGAGGAACAGAGGAATGGAGGAATGGATTAACAGAGGGATGGAGGAATGGAGGAACGGAGGAATGGAGGGATAGACGAATGGATTAACGGTGGGATGGAGGAATGGAGGAACGCAGGAATGGAGGAACGGAGGGATGGAGGAACGGAGGGATGGAGGAACGGAGGAACGGAGGAACGGAGGAATGGAGGAACGGAGGGACGGAGGAACGGAGGAACGGAGGGATGGAGGAATGGAGGAACGGAGGGATGGAGGGATGGAGGGATGGAGGAACAGAGGAACGGAGGGATGGAGGGATGGAGGGATGGAGGAACGGAGGAATGGAGGAATGGAGGAACGGAGGGATGGAGGAATGGAGGAACGGAGGGGGGAGAACGGAGGGGTGGAGGAACGGAGGGGTGGAGGAACGGAGGGATGGGGAGAACGGAGGAACGGAGGGGTGGAGGAACGGAGGGGTGGAGGAACGGAGGGATGGAGGAACGGAGGGGTGGAGGAACGGAGGGATGGGGAACGGAGGAACGGAGGAAGGAGGGAATGGAGGAACGGAGGGGTGGAGGAACGGGAGGATGGAGGAACGGAGGGATGGAGGAACGGAGGGGTGGAGGAACGGAGGGATGGGGGAACGGAGGAACGGAGGGGTGGAGGAACGGAGGGATGGAGGAATGGAGGAACGGAGGGGTGGAGGAACGGAGGGGTGGAGGAACGGAGGGTGGAGGAACGGAGGGATGGAGGAACGGAGGGTGGAGGAACGGAGGGACGGGGGAACGGAGGAACGGAGGGTGGAGGAACGGAGGGTGGAGGAACGGAGGGATGGAGGAATGGGGGAACGGAGGGGTGGAGGAACGGAGGAACGGAGGGATGGAGGGATGGAGGAATGGAGGGATGGAGAACGGAGGAACGGAGGGGTGGAGGAAGGGAGGGGTGGAGGAATGGAGGGTGGAGGAACGGAGGAATGGAGGAATGGAGGAACGGAGGGTGGAGGAACGGAGGGGTGGAGGATGGAGGAACGGAGGGAAATGGAGGAACGGAGGGATGGAGGAATGGAGGAACGGAGGGTGGAGGAACGGAGGAATGGAGGAACGGAGGGTGGAGGGAATGGAGGAACGGAGGGGTGGAGGAACGGAGGGATGGAGGAATGGAGGAACGGGGGTGGAGGAACGGAGGGGTGGAGGGATGGAGGAACGGAGGGGTGGAGGAACGGAGGGATGGAGGAACGGAGGAATGGAGGAACGGAGGGATGGAACGGAGGAACGGAGGAATGGAGGAACGGAGGGATGGAGGAACGGAGGAACGGAGGAATGGAGGAACAGAGGAATGGAGAACGGAGGAATGGAGGAATGGATTAACGGAGGAATGGATGAAGGGAGGAACGGAGAAATGGAGAAACGGGGAAGGGAGGAATGGAGGAATGGAGGGATGGAGAGATGGAGGAATGGAGGGATGGAGAGATGGAGGAATGGAGGATGGAAGGATGGAGGAACGGAGGAATGGAGGGATAGGAATGGAGAACGGAGGGATGGAGGAATGGAGGGAATGGAGGAACAGAGGAATGGAGGAATGGATTAACAGAGGGATGGAGGAATGGAGGAAAGGAGGAATGGAGGGATAGACGAATGGGAACGGAGGGATGGAGGAATGGAGGAACGGAGGAATGGAGGAACGGAGGAATGGAGGAACGGAGGGATGGAGGAACGGAGGAATGGAGGAACGGAGGGAATGGAGGAACGGAGGGATGGAGAACGGAGGAACGGAGGAATGGAGGAACGGAGGAATGGAGGAACGGAGGGAACGGAGGAACGGAGGAACGGAGAACGGAGGGAATGGAGGAACGGAGGAATGGAGGAACGGAGGGATGGAGGAACGGAGGATGGAGGAACGGAGGGAATGGAGGAACGGAGGGAATGGAGGGAACGGGAGGAATGGAGGAACGGAGGGATGGAGGAATGGAGGGAATGGAGGAACGGAGGAATGGAGGAACGGAGGGATGGAGGAACGGAGGAATGGAGGAACGGAGGAATGGAACGGAGGAATGGAAGGAACGGGAGGAATGGAGGAATGGAGGAACGGAGGAACGGAGGAACGGAGGAACGGAGGAACGGAGGAACGGAGGAACGGAGGAACGGAGGAACGGAGGAACGGAGGAATGGAGGAACGGAGGGAACGGAGGAATGGATGAATGGGAACGGGAGGAACGGAGGAATGGAGGAACGGGAGGAATGGAGAATGGAGGAACGGAGGAACGGAGGAACGGAGGGAACGGAGGAACGGAGGAATGGAGGAACGGAGGAACGGAGGAACGGAGGAACGGAGGGATGGAGAAACGGAGGAACGGAACGGGAATGGAGGAATGGGGGAACGGAGGAATGGAGGAATGGAGGAATGGAGGAATGGAGGAATGGAGGAATGGAGGAACGGAGGAACGGAGGAATGGAGGAACGGAGGAACGGAAACGGAACGGAGGGAACGGGAAGGGAACGGAGGAACGGAGGACGAACGGAGGAACGGAGAACGGATGAACGGAGGAACGGGAGGAACGGAGGGAACGGAGGAACGGAGGAACGGAGGGAATGGAGGGAATGGAGAACGGGATGGAGGAACGGAGAACGGAGGAATGGAGGAACGGAGGGAATGGAGGAATGGAGGAACGGAGGGAACGGGAGAACGGAGGAACGGAGGGGTGGAGGAACGGAGGGTGGAGGAACGGAGGAACGGGGGAACGGAGGAACGGGAGAATGGAGGAACGGAGGGTGGAGAACGGAGGGAATGGAGGAACGGGGGGGTGGAGGAACGGAGGAATGGGGGAACGGAGGAACGGAGGAACGGAGGAATGGGGGAACGGAGGAACGGGGAAGGGATGGAGGAACGGAGGAATGGAGGAACGGAGGGGTGGAGGAACGGAGGAACGGGGGTGGAACGGGAGAATGGAGGAACGGAGGAACGGAGGGGTGGGGGAACGGAGGGTGGAGGAACGGAGGGAATGGAGGAACGGAGGGAATGGAGGAACGGACGGGGTGGAGGAACGGAGGAACGGGAGAACGGAGGAACGGAGGAACGGAGGAACGGGGGGTGGAGGAACGGAGGGAATGGAGGAATGGAGGAACGGAGGGGAACGGAGGAACGGAGGAACGGAGGGATGGAGGGAACGGGAGAATGGAGGGAATGGAACGGAGAACGGAGGGTGGAGGAACGGGGACGGGGTGGAGGAACGGAGGAACGGGAGAACGGAGGAACGGAGGAATGGATGAACGGAGGGTGGAGGAACAGGAGGGTGGAGGAACGGAGGATGGAGGAACGGGAGGGAATGGAGGAATGGAGGAACGGAGGGTGGAGGAACGGAGGGGTGGGAGGAACGAGGAACGGAGGATGGAGGAACGGAGGAACGGATGGAACGGAGAACGGAGATGAACGGATGAACGGAGAACAGGAACGGAGGAACGGAGGAACGGGAACGGGAGAACGGAGGAACGGAGGAACGGAGAACGGAGGAACGGGGAACGGATGAACGGAGGGAACGGAGGGAACGGGAGGAACGGAGGAATGGAGGAACGGAGGAATGGAGGAACGGAGGAACGGAGAATGGAGGAACGGATGGGAGAACGGATGAACGGAGGAACGGAGGAACGGAGGAACGGGAGGAACGGAGGAACGGAGGAACGGGAGAACGGAGGAACGGAGGAATGGAGGAACGGAGGAACGGAGGGAACGGGAACGGAGAACGGAGGAATGGGAACGGAGAACGGAGGAAGGAACGGAGGAACGGAGGAACGGAGGAACGGAGAACGGATGAACGGAGGAACGGAGGAACGGAGGAACGGAGGGGGAGAACGGATGAACGGAGGAATGGAGGGAACGGAGGGATGGAACGGGAGGAACGGAGGAACGGAGGAACGGAGGAACGGAGGAATGGGAGAACGGAGGAACGGAGGAACGGAGGGAACGGAGGAACGGGAGGAATGGAGGAACGGAGGAACGGGAGAACGGGGGAACGGAGGAACGGGGAGGGAATGGAGGAACGGAGGAACGGGGAATGGAGGAACGGGGGAATGGAGGGAACGGAGGAACGGAGGAACGGAGGAACGGAGAATAGATGAACGGGGAACGGATGAACGGAGGAACGGAGGAACGGAGGAATGGAGGAACGGAGGAACGGAGGAACGGAGGAACGGAGGAATGGAGGAACGGAGAACGGAGGAAACGGGAGAACGGAGAACGAGAACGGAGGAACGGGAGAACGGAGGGAATGGAGGAACGGAGGAATGGAGGAACGGAGGGGTGGAGGAACGGAGGGAACGGGAGAACGGAGGAACGGGGAACGGAGGGAACGGAGGAACGGGGGAATGGAGGAACGGAGGAACGGGAGGAATGGAGGAACGGGGAATGGAGGAACGGGGAACGGGGAACGGAGGAACGGAGAACGGAGAAACGGGAGAACGGGAGGAACGGAGGAACGGAGGGAACGGAGGAACGGGAGGAACGGAGGAACGGGAGGGAACGGAGGAACGGGAGGAACGGAGGAACGGGGGAATGGAGGAACGGGAGAACGGAGGAACGGAGGAATGGAGGAACGGGAGGAACGGATGAACGGATGAACGGAGGAATGGAGGAACGGAGGAACGGAGGGAATGGAGAACGGAGGAACGGAGAATGGAGAACGGGAACGGAGGAACGGGGGAATGGAGGAACGGAGAACGGAGGAATGGAGGAATGGAGGAACGGAGGAACGGAGGAATGGAGAACGGGGAACGGAGGGAACGGGGATGGATGAACGGAGGGATGGAGGAACGGAGAATGGAGGAACGGAGGGAATGGAGAACGGGAGAACGGAGGAATGGAGGAACGGAGGAACGGAGGAACGGAGAATGGAGGAACGGAGGGTGGAGGAACGGAGGGAATGGAGGAACGGAGGAACGGAGGAACGGAGGGAACGGAGGAATGGAGGAATGGAGGGAGAACGGAGGAATGGAGGAACGGAGGAACGGAGGAACGGAGGAACGGAGGGAATGGAGGAACGGAGGGAACGGAGGAACGGAGGAAACGGGAGGAACGGAGGGATGGAGGAACGGAGGAATGGAGGAACGGAGGAACGGAGGAATGGAGGAACGGAGGAACGGAGGAACGGAGGAATGGAGGAACGGAGGAATGGAGGAACGGATGAATGGGAGAACAGACGAACGGAGGAACGGAGGAACGGGAGGAACGGAGGGAACGGAGGAACGGAGAACGGGAGGAACGGAGGAACGGATGGAACGGAACGGAGGAACGGAGGAACGGAGGAACGGGAGAACGGAGGAACGGAGGAACGGAGGGTGGAGGAACGGAGGGAACGGAGGAATGGAGGAACGGAGGAAATGGAGGAACGGACGGGTGGGGGAACGGAGGAACGGGAATGGAGAACGGAGGAACGGGAGAACGGAGGGAACGGAGGAACGGAGGAACGGGAACGGGAGGAACGGATGAACGGAGGAACGGAGAACGGGAGGAACGGAGGAACGGAGGAACGGAGGGAATGGAGGAACGGAGGAACGGAGGAACGGGGAACGGAGGAACGGAGGAACGGGAGAACGGATGAACGGAGGAACGGAGGAATGGGAGAACGGAGGAATGGAGGAACGGAGGGATGGAGGAACGGAGGAACGGAACGGAGGAATGGAGGAATGGAGGAACGGAGGAATGGAGGAACGGGGGAATGGAGGGGTGGAGGAACGGAGGAACGGGGAACGGAGAATGGAGGGAACGGAGGAACGGAGGGGAACGGAGGAACGGAGAACGGGAACGGGGAACGGAGGAACGGAGAACAGACGGGTGGATGAACGGAGGGGAACGGAGGAACGGAGAACGGAACGGAGGAAACGGAGGAACGGGGGAACGGAGGAACGGAGGGGTGGAGGAACGGAGAACGGAGGAACGGAGGAACGGAGGAACGGGAGTGGAGGAACGGAGGGGAACGGAGGAACGGAGGAACGGAGGAACGGACGGAGGTGGAGGAACGGAGGAACGGGGGGAACGGAGGAACGGGGGTGGAGGAACGGAGGGGGAGGAACGGAGGGAACGGAGGAACGGGAGGAACGGAGGGAACGGAGGAACGGAGGGTGGATGAACGGAGGTGGAGGAACGGAGGAACGGGAGAACGGAGGGGTGGAGGAACGGAGGGAACGGGGAACGGAGGAACGGGGGGGATGGAGGAACGGAGAGGTGGAGGAACGGAGGAATGGAGGAATGGAGAACGGAGGAATGGAGGAACGGAGGAACGGAGGAATGGAGGGATGGAGGAATGGAGGAATGGAGGAACGGAGGAACGGGAAGGGGTGGAGGAACGGGACGGGGGGTGGAGGAACGGAGGGTGGAGGAACGGAGAATGGAGGAACGGAGGAACGAGGGGTGGAGGAACGGAGGGGTGGAGGGATGGAGGAACGGAGGGTGGAGGAACGGAGGAATGGAGGAATGGGAGGAACGGATGGGGGAGAACGGAGGAATGGAGGAACGGAGGAACGGAGGAACGGAGGGAACGGGGAACGGAGGAACGGAGGGGTGGAGGAACGATGAGAACGGGATGAAGGGATGAAGGAATGGAGGGATGACGAAGGGATGGAGGAACGGAGAACGGTGGAGGAAGGGAGGGGTGGAGGAACGGGGGAACGGAGGAACGGAGGAATGGAGGAATGGAGGAACGGAGGGTGGAGAACGGAGGAACGGAGAAACGGAGGAACGGGGGTGGAGGAACGGAGGGGTGGAGGAACGGATGAACGGATGGAATGGAGGAACGGAGGGGTGGAGGAACGGATGAAGGGAATGGAGGAATGGAGAACGGAACGGGGAATGGAGAACGGAGGAATGGAGGAACGGAGGAACGGGAGGAACGGAGGAATGGAGGAACGGAGGAACGGGGGGTGGAGGAACG
Source organism: Oncorhynchus tshawytscha (assembly GCF_018296145.1). NCBI lineage: Eukaryota > Metazoa > Chordata > Actinopteri > Salmoniformes > Salmonidae > Oncorhynchus > Oncorhynchus tshawytscha. The sequence continues at coordinate 4,544,790 of NC_056444.1, forward strand.
GAGGAACGGAGTGGAGGAACGGGAGGGGATGGATGAACGGGAGGAACGGAGGAATGGAGGAACGGAGAACGGAGGGATGGAGGGATGGAGAACGGAGGGATGGAGGGATGGAGGAACGGAGGGGTGGAGGAACGGAGAACGGGGAGAACGGAGGGGTGGAGGAACGGGGGAATGGAGGAATGGAGGAACGGAGGGTGGAGGAACGGAGGGTGGAGGGAATGGAGGAACGGAGAACGGGATGGAGGAGAACGGAGGGAATGGAGGAACGGAGGAACGGAGGGGAACGGGAGGAACGGGGTGGAGGAACGGAGGGGTGGAGGAATGGAGAACGGAGGGGTGGAGAACGGAGGAATGGAGAATGGAGGAACGGAGGGAACGGAGGAACGGAGGAATGGAGAACGGAGGGATGGAGGAACGGGAGGGAATGGAGGAACGGAGGAACGGGAGGAACGGAGGGGTGGAGGAACGGAGGGATGGAGGAATGGAGGAATGGAGGAACGGAGGAATGGAGGAACGGAGGGATGGAGGAACGGAGGAACGGGAGAACGGAGGAACGGAGGGATGGAGGGAACGGAGGAACGGAGGAACGGAGGGAATGGAGAACGGAGGAACGTGGAGGAACGGAGGAATGGAGGAACGGAGAATGGAGGAACGGGGGGTGGAGGAACGGAGGGATGGAGGGAACGGAGGAACGGAGGAATGGAGGAACGGGAGGGAGGAGGAACGGAGAATGGAGGAATGGAGGAATGGAGGAACGGAGGAATGGAGGAACGGAGGGATGGAGGAACGGAGGGATGGAGGAATGGAGGAACGGAGGAATGGAGGAATGGAGGGAATGGGAGAACGGAGGAACGGAGGAACGGAGGGAACGGAGGGAACGGAGGAACGGAGGAACGGAGGAATGGAGGGAACGGAGAACGGAGGAATGGAGGGAATGGAGGAACGGGGGGGAGAACGGGGGAACGGAGGAATGGAGGAATGGAGGAACGGAGAACGGAGGAACGGACGGGGAACGGAGGAACGGAGGGATGGAGGGAACGGAGGAACGGAGGAACGGGAGAACGGAGGGAACGGAGGAACGGAGGGATGGAGGAACGGAGGGGTGGAGGAACGGAGGAACGGAGGAACGGAGGAATGGAGGGAACGGAGGAACGGAGGAATGGAGAACGGAGGAATGGAGGAACGGAGGAATGGAGAACGGAGGGATGAATGGAGGAACGGAGGAACGGAGAATGGAGGAACGGAGAAATGGAGGAACGGAGGGATGGAGAATGGAGGAACGGAGGAATGGAGGAACGGAGGAACGGGAGGAACGGAGGAATGGAGGAACGGAGGAATGGAGGAACGGAGGGAATGGAGGAACGGAGGAATGGAGAACGGAGGAACGGAGGGATGGAGGAACGGAGGAATGGAGGAACGGAGAACGGAGGAATGGAGGAACGGAGGAATGGAGGAATGGAGGAACGGAGGGATGGAGGGATGGAGGAATGGGGAATGGAGGAACGGAGGAATGGAACGGATGGAACGGGAGAACGGGGGAGAACGGAGGAATGGAGGGTGGAGGAACGGAGGGGTGGAGGAACGGAGGAACGGAGGAATGGAGGAACGGAGGAATGGAGGGGTGGAGGAACGGAGGGGTGGAGGAACGGAGGATGGGGAATGGAGGAACGGGAGGGGTGGAGGAACGGAGGGTGGAGGAACGGAGGGAATGGAGGAACGGAGGGGTGGAGGAACGGAGGGACGGGAGAACGGAGGAACGGGGGTGGAGGAACGGAGGGATGGAGGAACGGAGGAATGGAGAACAGAGGAATGGAGGAACGGAGGAACGGGAGAACGGAGGAACGGAGGAACGGAGGAACGGAGGAACGGGAGGAACGGAGGAATGGAGGAACGGAGGAATGGAGGAATGGAGGAACGGGGGAATGGAGGAACGGAGGAACGGAGGGATGGAGGAACGGAGGGATGGAGGAACGGAGGAATGGAGGAACGGAGGAATGGAGGAACGGAGGAAATGGAGGAATGGAGGAACGGAGGAACGGAGGAATGGAGGAACGGAGGGAAATGGAGGAACGGAGGGATGGAGGAAACGGGAGGAACGGAGGAATGGAGGAACGGAGGAATGGAGGAACGGAGGGATGGAGGAACGGAGGGAATGGAGGAACGGAGGGATGGAGGAACGGAGGAAAGGAGGAATGGAGGAACGGAGGAATGGAGGAATGGAGGAACGGAGGAATGGAGGGATGGAGGGATGGAGGAACGGAGAATGGAGGAACGGAGGGATGGAGGGGTGGAGAACGGAGGGATGGAGGGAACGGAGGAATGGAGGGGTGGAGGAACGGAGGGGTGGAGGAACGGAGGGATGGGGAAACGGAGGAACGGAGGGGTGGAGGAACGGGAGGTGGAGGAACGGAGGGATGGAGGAACGGAGGGTGGAGGAACGGAGGGATGGGGGAACGGAGGAACGGAGGAACGGAGGGGTGGAGGAACGGAGGAACGGAGGGATGGAGGAACGGAGGGGTGGAGGAACGGAGGGAATGGGGGAACGGAGGAACGGAGGGGTGGAGGAACGGAGGGGTGGAGGAACGGAGGGGTGGAGGAATGGAGGAACGGAGGGGTGGAGGAACGGAGGGGTGGATGAACGGAGGGTGGAGGAACGGAGGGATGGAGGAACGGAGGGGTGGAGGAACGGAGGGTTTGGGGAACGGAGGAACGGAGGGGTGGAGGAACGGAGGGTGGAGGAACGGAGGGATGGAGGAATGGAGGAACGGAGGGGGTGGAGGAACGGAGGAATGGAGGAACGGAGGAATGGAGGAACGGAGGAACGGAGGGATGGAGGGATGGAGGGATGGAGGGATGGAGGAATGAGGGGTGGACGAAGGGGGGGAGGAGGAATGTGGAGGAAGGGGTGGAGGAACGGAGGGATGGAGGAATGGAGGAACGGAGGGGTGGAGGAACGGAGGGGTGGAGGGATGGAGGAACGGAGGGGTGGAGAACGGAGGGATGGAGGAATGGAGGAACGGAGGGGTGGAGGAACGGAGGGGTGGAGGGACGGAGGAACGGAGGAATGGAGGAACGGAGGAATGGAGGGACGGAGGAACGGAGGAATGGAGGAACGGAGGGATGGAGGAACGGAGGGGTGGAGGAAACGGAGGAATGGAGGAACGGAGGATGGAGGAACGGAGGGGTGGAGGAACGGAGGGATGGAGGAACGGAGGGATGGAGGAACGGAGGGATGGAGGGAATGGAGGAACGGAGGAATGGAGGAACGGAGGGATGGAGGAACGGAGGGATGGAGGGATGGAGGAACGGAGGAATGGAGGAACGGAGGAACAGAGGAATGGAGGAACGGAGGAATGGAGGAACGGAGGGATGGAGGGACGGAGGAACGGAGGAACGGAGGGATTCTGCCTCCTGTGATCTACAGCT
>NC_056444.1:4548315-4590815 GCF_018296145.1 Oncorhynchus tshawytscha
ATAGCCTCCACATTGACTCTGTACTGTAACACCCTGTATATAGCCTCCACATTGACTCTGTACCAGTACCCCCTGTATATAGCCTCCACATTGACTCTGTACCGTAACCCCCTGTATATAGCCTCCACATTGACTCTGTACCGTAACACCCTGTATATAGCCTCCACATTGACTCTGTACCGTAACACCCTGTATATAGCCTCCACATTGACTCTGTACCGTAATACCCTGTATATAGCCTCCACATTGACTCTGTACCGGTAACACCCTGTATATAGCCTCCACATTGACTCTGTACCAGTAACACCCTGTATATAGCCTCCACATTGACTCTGTACCGTAACACCCTGTATATAGCCTCCACATTGACTCTGTACCGTAATACCCTGTATATAGCCTCCACATTGACTCTGTGCCCATGCTCTGCCCCTGTATATAGCCTCCACATTGACTCTGTACCGTAATACCCTGTATATAGCCTCCACATTGACTCTGTGCAGTACCCCCTGTATATAGCCTCCACATTGACTCTGTACCAGTACCTGGCCTCACCTATAATATAGCCTCCCATTGACTCTGTACCGTAATACCCTGTATATAGCCTCCACATTGACTCTGTACCGTAACACCCTGTATATAGCCTCCACATTGACTCTGTACCGTAATACCCTGTATATAGCCTCCACATTGACTCTGTACCGGTACCCCCTGTATATGGCCTCCCGTGACTCATGCCGGTGACTCTGTACCGTAATACCCCCTGTATATAGCCTCCCATTGACTCTGTGCCGGTACCCCCTGTATATAGCCTCCACATTGACTCTGTACTGGTACCCCCTGTATATAGCTCCACATGACTCTGTGCGGTGCCCCTGTATATAGCCTCCACATTGACTCTGTACCGGTACCCCCTGTATATAGCCTCCACATTGACTCTGTGCAGGTGCACATATAGCCTCCACATTGACTCTGTACCGGTACCCCCTGTATATAGCCTCCACATTGACTCTGTGCAGTACCCTGTATAGCCTCCACATTGACTCTGTGCCGGTACCCCCTGTATATAGCCTCCACATTGACTCTGTGCCGGTACCCCTGTATATAGCCTCCACATTGACTCTGTACCGTAATACCCTGTATATAGCCTCCACATTGACTCTGTGCTGGTACCCCCTGTATATAACCTCCACCTGTATATAGCCTCCACATTGACTCTGTGCCGTACCCCCTGTATATAGCCTCCACATTGACTCTGTACCGGTACCCCCTGTATATAGCCTCCACATTGACTCTGTGCCGTACCCCTGTATATAGCCTCCACATTGACTCTGTGCCAATGCCCCTGTATATAGCCTCCACATTGACTCTGTGCCGTGTACCCCCTGTATATAGCCTCCACATTGACTCTGTACCGTACCCTGTATATAGCCTCCACATTGACTCTGCCGTAATACCGTAATACCCCATGTATATAGCCTCCACATTGACTCTGTACCGTAACACCCTGTATATAGCCTCCATTGACTCTGTACCAGTACCCCTGTATATAGCCTCCACATTGACTCTGTGCCAATAACACCCTGTATATAGCCTCCACATTGACTCTGTGCCGTGTACCCCCTGTATATAGCCTCCACTTTGACTCTGTACCGTAACCCCCTGTATATAGCCTCCACATTGACTCTGTATATAGCCGTGACTCTGTGCCCTGTATATAGCCTCCACATTGACTCTGTACTGTAATACCCCCCTGTATATAGCCTCCACATTGACTCTGTACCAGTACCCCCCTGTATATAGCCTCCACATTGACTCTGTGCCGGTACCACATTGACTCCCTGTATATAGCCTCCCTTTGCCTCCACCCCCTGTATAGCATCCCCATTGACTCTGTACCGTAATACCCTGTATATAGCCTCCACATTGACTCTGTACCGTACCCCCTGTATATAGCCTCCACATTGACTCTGTACCAGTACCCCCTGTATATAGCCTCCACATTGACTCTGTGCAGTTGCCCCCTGTATATAGCCTCCACATTGACTCTGTACCGTAACACCTGTATATAGCCTCCACATTGACTCTGTACCAGTACCCTGTATATAGCCTCCCACATTGACTCTGTGCCAATGTACCCCTGTATATAGCCTCCCACATTGACTCTGTACCGTAACCCCTGTATATTAGCCTCCACATTGACTCTGTACCGTAATACCCTGTATATAGCCTCCACGGTGACTCTGTACCGTAATACCCTGTATATAGCCTCCACATTGACTCTGTGCCGTAATACCCTGTATATAGCCTCCACATTGACTCTGTACCGTAATACCCTGTATATAGCCTCCACATTGACTCTGTGTACCGTAATACCCTGTATATGGCCTCCACATTGACTCTGTACCGTAATACCCTGTATATAGCCTCCACATTGACTCTGTACTGGTACCCCCTGTATATAGCCTCCACATTGACTCTGTACTGGTACCCCTGTATATAGCCTCCACATTGACTCTGTACCGTACCCCCTGTATATAGCCTCCACATTGACTCTGTACTGGTACCCCCTGTATATAGCCTCCACATTGACTCTGTGCTACCCCCTGTATATAGCCTCCACATTGACTCTGTACTGGTACCCCCTGTATATAGCCTCCACATTGACTCTGTACAGTACCCCTGTATATAGCCTCCACATTGACTCTGTACTGGTACCCCCTGTATATAGCCTCCACATTGACTCTGTGCCGTAATGCCCCTGTATATAGCCTCCACATTGACTCTGTACCGGTACCCCCTGTATATAGCCTCCACATTGACTCCTGTACTGGTACCCCCTGTATATAGCCTCCACATTGACTCTGTACCGGTACCCCCTGTATATAGCCTCCATGTGACTCTGTACCGTAATACCCTGTATATAGCCTCCACATTGACTCTGTGCCGTAACACCCTGTATATAGCCTCCACATTGACTCTGTACCAGTAACCCCTGTATATAGCCTCCACATTGACTCTGTGCCGTAACACCCTGTATATAGCCTCCATATTGACTCTGTACCGTGATTACCCTGTATATAGCCTCCACATTGACTCTGTACCAGTAACCCCTGTATATAGCCTCCACATTGACTCTGTACCAGTAACACCCTGTATATAGCCTCCACATGACTCTGTACCAGTAACCCCTGTATATAGCCTCCACATTGACTCTGGCCACCCCCTGTATATAGCCTCCATTGACTCTGTACCCAGTTACCCCCTGTATATAGCCTCCACTTTGACTCTGTACTGCTACCCCTGTATATAGCCTCCCCATTGACTCTGTACCAGTACCCCCTGTATATAGCCTCCACATTGACTCAGTACCGAGTACCCCCTGTATATAGCCTCCACATTGACTCTGTACCCCCCCTGTATATAGCCTCCACATTGACTCTGTACCGTACCCCTGTATATAGCCTCCACATTGACTCTGTGCCGTACCCTGTATATAGCCTCCACATTGACTCTGTACCAGTACCCCCTGTATATAGCCTCCACATTGACTCTGTACCAGTACCCCCTGTATATAGCCTCCACATTGACTCTGTACCGTAACCCCTGTATATAGCCTCCACATTGACTCTGTACCAGTTGCCCTGTATATAGCCTCCACATTGACTCTGTACCGTAACCCCTGTATATAGCCTCCACATTGACTCTGTGCCGTAATACCCTGTATATAGCCTCCACATTGACTCTGTGCCGTAATACCCTGTATATAGCCTCCACATTGACTCTGTACCGTAATACCCTGTATATAGCCTCCACATTGACTCTGTGCCGTAATACCCTGTATATAGCCTCCACATTGACTCTGTGCCGTAACACCCTGTATATAGCCTCCACGTTGACTCTGTCCCGTAATACCCTGTATATAGCCTCCACATTGACTCTGTGCCGTAACACCCTGTATATAGCCTCCACATTGACGCTGTGCCGTAATACCCTGTATATAGCCTCCACATTGACTCTGTGCCGGTACCCCCTGTATATAGCCTCCACATTGACTCTGTACGGTACCCCCTGTATATAGCCTCCACATTGACTCTGTACCGGTACCCCCTGTATATAGCCTCCACATTGACTCTGTGCCGGTAATACCCTGTATATAGCCTCCCACATTGTCTCTGTACCAGTACCCCCTGTATATAGCCTCCACATTGACTCTGTGCCGTAACACCCTGTATATAGCCTCCACATTGTCTCTGTACCAGTACCCCCTGTATATAGCCTCCACATTGACTCTGTACCGTAACACCCTGTATATAGCCTCCACATTGACTCTGTGCCGTAATACTGCCCTGTATATAGCCTCCACATTGACTCTGTGCCGTAACACCCTGTATATAGCCTCCACATTGACTCTGTACTGGTAATACCCTGTATATAGCCTCCACATTGACTCTGTACCAGTACCCCTGTATATAGCCTCCACATTGACTCTGTACCAGTACCCCCTGTATATAGCCTCCACATTGACTCTGTTGCCAGTACCCCCTGTATATAGCCTCCACATTGACTCTGTACCAGTACCCCCTGTATATAGCCTCCCATTGACTCTGTACCAGTAATACCCTGTATATAGCCTCCACATTGACTCTTACCAGTACCCCCTGTATATAGCCTCCACATTGACTCTGTACCAGTAACACCCTGTATATAGCCTCCACATTGACTCTGTACCAGTACCCCCTGTATATAGCCTCCACATTGACTCTGTACCAGTACCCCTGTATATAGCCTCCACATTGACTCTGTACCGTAATACCCTGTATATAGCCTCCACATTGACTCTGTACCAGTACCCCTGTATATAGCCTCCACATTGACTCTGTACCGTAATACCTGTATATAGCCTCCACATTGACTCTGTACCAGTACCCCCTGTATATAGCCTCCACATTGACTCTGTACCGTAATACCCTGTATATAGCCTCCACATTGACTCTGTACCAGTACCCCTGTATATAGCCTCCACATTGACTCTGTACCAGTACCCCCTGTATATAGCCTCCACATTGACTCTGTACCAGTAACCCCTGTATATAGCCTCCACATTGACTCTGTACCAGTAATACCCTGTATATAGCCTCCCATTGACTCTGTACCGTAATACCCCTCCATTGTATATAGCCTCCACATTGACTCTGTGCCGTAATACCCTGTATATAGCCTCCACATTGACTCTGTACCGTAATACCCTGTATATAGCCTCCACATTGACTCTGTACCGTAACACCCTGTATATAGCCTCCACATTGACTCTGTACCGTAATACCCTGTATATAGCCTCCACATTGACTCTGTACCGGTACCCCTGTATATGGCCTCCACATTGACTCTGTACCGGTACCCCCTGTATATAGCCTCCACATTGACTCTGTGCCGGTACCCCTGTATTCCCTGTACTGGTACCCCTGTATATCCACATTGACTCTGTGCCGTAATACCCTGTATATAGCCTCCATATTGACTCTGTGCCGTAATACCCTGTATATAGCCTCCACATTGACTCTGTGCCGTAACACCCTGTATATAGCCTCCACATTGTCTCTGTGCCAGTGACCCCCTGTATATAGCCTCCACGTTGACTCTGTGCCGTAACCCTGTATATAGCCTCCACATTGACTCTGTGCCGTAATACCCTGTATATAGCCTCCACGGTGACTCTGTGCCAGTACCCCTGTATATAGCCTCCACATTGACTCTGTGCTGTAATGCCCTGTATATAGCCTCCACATTGACTCTGTACCAGTACCCCTGTATATAGCCTCCACATTGACTCTGTACCAGTACCCCCTGTATATAGCCTCCACATTGACTCTGTACCGTAATACCCCCTGTATATAGCCTCCACATTGACTCTGTACCAGTACCCCTGTATATAGCCTCACATTGACTCTGTGCCAGTTGCCCTGTATATAGCCTCCACATTGACTCTGTACCAGTACCCCCTGTATATAGCCTCCACATTGACTCTGTACCGTAACCCCTGTATATAGCCTCCACATTGACTCTGTGCCGTAATACCCTGTATATAGCCTCCACATTGACTCTGTACCAGTACCCCCTGTATATAGCCTCCACGTTGACTCTGTGCCAGTAATACCCTGTATATAGCCTCCACATTGACTCTGTACCAGTACCCTGTATATAGCCTCCACATTGACTCTGTGCCAGTAATACCCTGTATATAGCCTCCACATTGACTCTGTACCAGTACCCCTGTATATAGCCTCCACATTGACTCTGTGCCAATACCCTGTATATAGCCTCCACATTGATTCTGTACCGGTACCCCCTGTATATAGCCTCCACATTGACTCTGTACCAGTACCCCTGTATATAGCCTCCACATTGACTCTGTGTAACACCCTGTATATAGCCTCCACGTTGACTCTGTGCCGTAATACCCTGTATATAGCCTCCACATTGACTCTGTGCCGTAATACCCTGTATATAGCCTCCACATTGACTCTGTACCAGTAATACCCTGTATATAGCCTCCACATTGACTCTGTGCCGTAATACCCTGTATATAGCCTCCACATTGACTCTGTACCAGTAATACCCTGTATATAGCCTCCACATTGACTCTGTACCGTAATACCCTGTATATAGCCTCCACATTGACTCTGTGCCGTAACACCCTGTATATAGCCTCCACATTGACTCTGTGCACCGTAATACCCTGTATATAGCCTCCACATTGACTCTGTGCCGTACCCCCTGTATATAGCCTCCACATTGACTCTGTACCATACCCCCTGTATATAGCCTCCACATTGACTCTGTACCGTACCCCCTGTATATAGCCTCCACATTGACTCTGTGCCGTAATACCCTGTATATAGCCTCCACATTGACTCTGTGCCGTAATACCCTGTATATAGCCTCCACATTGACTCTGTGCCGTAACACCCTGTATATAGCCTCCACATTGTCTCTGTACCAGTACCCCTGTATATAGCCTCCACATGACTCTGTGCCGTAACACCCCTGTATATAGCCTCCACATTGACTCTGTGCCGTGTACCTGTATATAGCCTCCACATTGACTCTGTACCAGTACCCTGTATATGCCTCCACATTGACTCTGTGCCGTACCCCTGTATATAGCCTCCACATTGACTCTGTGCCGGTACCCCTGTATATAGCCTCCACTTTGACTCTGTACTGCTACCCCCTGTATATAGCCTCCCCATGACTCTGTGCCGTTACCCTGTATAAGCCTCCACATTGACTCAGTACCGATACCCCCTGTATATAGCCTCCACATTGACTCTGTGCCAGTACCCCTGTATATAGCCTCCACATTGACTCTGTGCCGTAACACCCTGTATATAGCCTCCACATTGACTCTGTACCGTAATACCCTGTATATAGCCTCCACATTGACTCTGTACCAGTACCCCCTGTATATAGCCTCCACATTGACTCTGTACCAGTACCCCCTGTATATAGCCTCACATTGACTCTGCCGTAACACCTGTATATAAGCCTCCACATTGACTCTGTACCGTAATACCCTGTATAGCCTCCACATTGACTCTGTGCCGTATTACCCTGTATATAGCCTCCACATTGACTCTGTGCCGTAATACCCTGTATATAGCCTCCACATTGACTCTGTGCCGTAATACCCTGTATATAGCCTCCACATTGACTCTGTGCCGTACCCCTGTATATAGCCTCCACGTTGACTCTGTGCCGTAATACCCTGTATATAGCCTCCACATTGACTCTGTACCGTAACACCCTGTATATAGCCTCCACATTGACTCTGTGCCGTAATACCCTGTATATAGCCTCCACATTGACTCTGTACCGGTACCCCCTGTATATAGCCTCCACATTGACTCTGTACCGGTACCCCCTGTATATAGCCTCCACATTGACTCTGTACTGGTACCCCCTGTATATAGCCTCCACATTGACTCTGTACCGTAATACCCTGTATATAGCCTCCATATTGACTCTGTACCGTAATACCCTGTATATAGCCTCCACATTGACTCTGTACCAGTACCCCCTGTATATAGCCTCCACATTGACTCTGTACTGTAATACCCTGTATATAGCCTCCACATTGACTCTGTACCAGTACCCCCTGTATATAGCCTCCACATTGACTCTGTGCCGGTTGCCCCTGTATATAGCCTCCACATTGACTCTGTGCCGTACCCCCTGTATATAGCCTCCACATTGACTCTGTGCCAGTACCCCCTGTATATAGCCTCCACATTGACTCTGTACCGGTATCCCTGTATATAGCCTCCACATTGTCTCTGTACCAGTACCCCCTGTATATAGCCTCCACATTGACTCTGTGCATGTAACACCCTGTATATAGCCTCCACATTGACTCTGTACCGTAATACCCTGTATATAGCCTCCACATTGACTCTGTACCAGTACCCCTGTATATAGCCTCCACATTGACTCTGTACTGTAATATCCTGTATATAGCCTCCACATTGACTCTGTACCAGTACCCCCTGTATATAGCCTCCACATTGACTCTGTACCCAGTACCCCTGTATATAGCCTCCACATTGACTCTGTGCCGTAATACCCTGTATATAGCCTCCACATTGACTCTGTGCCAGTGCCCCTGTATATAGCCTCCACATTGACTCTGTACCAGTACCCCCTGTATATAGCCTCCACATTGACTCTGTGTACCCAGTACCCTGTATATAGCCTCCACGTTGACTCTGTGCCGTAACACCCTGTATATAGCCTCCACATTGACTCTGTACCGTAATACCCTGTATATAGCCTCCACATTGACTCTGTACCAGTACCCCCTGTATATAGCCTCCACATTGACTCTGTACCGTAATACCCTGTATATAGCCTCCACATTGACTCTGTACCGTATAACCCTGTATATAGCCTCACATTGACTCTGTACCGTAATACCCTGTATATAGCCTCCACATTGACTCTGTACCAGTAATACCCTGTATATAGCCTCCACATTGACTCTGGACCGTAATACCCTGTATATAGCCTCCACATTGACTCTGTACCGTAACACCCTGTATATAGCCTCCACATTGACTCTGTACCGTAATACCCTGTATATAGCCTCCACATTGACTCTGTACCGGTACCCCCTGTATATGGCCTCCACATTGACTCTGTACCGGTACCCCCTGTATATAGCCTCCACATTGACTCTGTACTGGTACCCCTGTATATAGCCTCCACATTGACTCTGTACCGTAATACCCTGTATATAGCCTCCATATTGACTCTGTACCGTAATACCCTGTATATAGCCTCCACATTGACTCTGGACCGTAACACCCTGTATATAGCCTCCACATTGACTCTGTACCGTAATACCCTGTATATAGCCTCCACATTGACTCTGTACCAGTACCCCCTGTATATAGCCTCCACATTGACTCTGTACTGTAATACCCTGTATATAGCCTCCACATTGACTCTGTACCAGTACCCCCTGTATATAGCCTCCACATTGACTCTGTACCAGTACCCCCTGTATATAGCCTCCACATTGACTCTGTACCGTAATACCCTGTATATAGCCTCCACATTGACTCTGTACCAGTACCCCCTGTATAAGCCTCCACATTGACTCTGTACCAGTACCCCCTATATAGCCTCCACATTGACTCTGTACCAGTACCCCCTGTATATAGCCTCCACATTGACTCTGTACCGTAACACCCTGTATATAGCCTCCACATTGACTCTGTACCGTAATACCCTGTATATAGCCTCCACATTGACTCTGTACCAGTACCCCCTGTATATAGCCTCCACATTGACTCTGTACCGTAATACCCTGTATATAGCCTCCACATTGACTCTGTACCAGTACCCCCTGTATATAGCCTCCACATTGACTCTGTACCGTAATACCCTGTATATAGCCTCCACGATGACTCTGTGCCGGTACCCCCTGTATATAGCCTCCACATTGACTCTGTACCGGTACCCCCTGTATATAGCCTCCACATTGACTCTGTACCAGTACCCCCTGTATATAGCCTCCACATTGACTCTGTACCGGTATCCCCTGTATATAGCCTCACATTGTCTCTGTACCAGTACCCCCTGTATATAAGCCTCCACATTGACTCTGTACCGTAACACCCTGTATATAGCCTCCACATTGACTCTGTACCGTAATACCCTGTATATAGCCTCACATTGACTCTGTACCAGTACCCCTGTATATAGCCTCCACATTGACTCTGTACTGTAATATCCTGTATATAGCCTCCACATTGACTCTGTACCAGTACCCCTGTATATAGCCTCCACATTGACTCTGTGCCAGTACCCCCTGTATATAGCCTCCACATTGACTCTGTGCCGTAATACCCTGTATATAGCCTCCACATTGACTCTGTACCAGTACCCCTGTATATAGCCTCCACATTGACTCTGTACCAGTACCCCTGTATATAGCCTCCACATTGACTCTGTACCAGTACCCCCTGTATATAGCCTCCACATTGACTCTGTACCGTAACACCCTGTATATAGCCTCCACATTGACTCTGTACCGTAATACCCTGTATATAGCCTCCACATTGACTCTGTACCAGTACCCCCTGTATATAGCCTCCACATTGACTCTGTACCGTAATACCCTGTATATAGCCTCCACATTGACTCTGTACCGTATAACCCTGTATATAGCCTCCACATTGACTCTGTACCGTAATACCCTGTATATAGCCTCCACATTGACTCTGTACCGTAATACCCTGTATATAGCCTCCACATTGACTCTGGACCGTAATACCCTGTATATAGCCTCCACATTGACTCTGTACCGTAACACCCTGTATATAGCCTCCACATTGACTCTGTACCGTAATACCCTGTATATAGCCTCCACATTGACTCTGTACCGGTACCCCCTGTATATGGCCTCCACATTGACTCTGTGCCGGTACCCCTGTATATAGCCTCACATTGACTCTGTACTGGTACCCCCTGTATATAGCCTCCACATTGACTCTGTACCGTAATACCCTGTATATAGCCTCCATATTGACTCTGTGCCGTAATACCCTGTATATAGCCTCCACATTGACTCTGTACCGTAACACCCTGTATATAGCCTCCACATTGACTCTGTACCGTAATACCCTGTATATAGCCTCCACATTGACTCTGTACCAGTACCCCTGTATATAGCCTCCACATTGACTCTGTACTGTAATACCCTGTATATAGCCTCCACATTGACTCTGTACCAGTACCCCTGTATATAGCCTCCACATTGACTCTGTACCAGTACCCCCTGTATATAGCCTCCACATTGACTCTGTACCGTAATACCCTGTATATAGCCTCCACATTGACTCTGTACCCAGTACCCCTGTATATAGCCTCCACATTGACTCTGTACCAGTACCCCCTGTATATAGCCTCCACATTGACTCTGTACCCAGTACCCCCCTGTATATAGCCTCCACATTGACTCTGTGCCGTAACACCCTGTATATAGCCTCCACATTGACTCTGTACCGTAATACCCTGTATATAGCCTCCACATTGACTCTGTACCGTACCCCCTGTATATAGCCTCCACATTGACTCTGTGCCGTAATACCCTGTATATGGCCTCCACATTGACTCTGTACCAGTACCCCCTGTATATAGCCTCCACGTGACTCTGTGCCGTAATACCCTGTATATAGCCTCCACATTGACTCTGTACCAGTACCCCCTGTATATAGCCTCCACATTGACTCTGTGCCGTAATACCCTGTATATAGCCTCCACATTGACTCTGTGCAGGTACCCCCTGTATATAGCCTCCACATTGACTCTGTACCAGTACCCCCTGTATATAGCCTCCACATTGACTCTGTGCAGTAACACCCTGTATATAGCCTCCACATTGACTCTGTTACCGTAATACCCTGTATATAGCCTCCACATTGACTCTGTACCGTAATACCCTGTATATAGCCTCCACATTGACTCTGTGCCGTAATACCCTGTATATAGCCTCCACATTGACTCTGTACCGTAATACCCTGTATATAGCCTCCACATTGACTCTGTGCCGTAATACCCTGTATATAGCCTCCACATTGACTCTGTGCCGTAATACCCTGTATATAGCCTCCACATTGACTCTGTACCGTAACACCCTGTATATAGCCTCCACATTGACTCTGTACCGTAATACCCTGTATATAGCCTCCACATTGACTCTGTGCCGGTACCCCCTGTATATAGCCTCCACATTGACTCTGTGCCGGTACCCCCTGTATATAGCCTCCACATTGACTCTGTACTGGTACCCCCTGTATATAGCCTCCACATTGACTCTGTACCGTAATACCCTGTATATAGCCTCCATATTGACTCTGTACCGTAATACCCTGTATATAGCCTCCACATTGACTCTGTGCCAAACACCCTGTATATAGCCTCCACATTGTCTCTGTGCCAGTACCCCTGTATATAGCCTCCACATTGACTCTGTGCCGTAACACCCTGTATATAGCCTCCCACATTGACTCTGTGCCGTAATACCCTGTATATAGCCTCACATTGACTCTGTACCAGTACCCCCTGTATATAGCCTCCCACATTGACTCTGTACCGTAACACCCTGTATATAGCCTCCACATTGACTCTGTACCGTAATACCCTGTATATAGCCTCCACATTGACTCTGTACCAGTACCCCTGTATATAGCCTCCACATTGACTCTGTACCAGTACCCCCTGTATATAGCCTCCACATTGACTCTGTGCCGTAACACCCTGTATATAGCCTCCACATTGACTCTGTGCCGTAATACCCTGTATATAGCCTCCACATTGACTCTGTACCGTAATACCCTGTATATAGCCTCCACATTGACTCTGTACCGTAATACCCTGTATATAGCCTCCACATTGACTCTGTACTGGTACCCCTGTATATAGCCTCCACATTGACTCTGTACCGTAATACCCTGTATATAGCCTCCACATTGACTCTGTACCGTAATACCCTGTATATAGCCTCCACATTGACTCTGTACCGTAACACCCTGTATATAGCCTCCACATTGACTCTGTACCGTAATACCCTGTATATAGCCTCCACATTGACTCTGTACCGGTACCCCCTGTATATAGCCTCCACATTGACTCTGTGCGGTGCCCCTGTATATAGCCTCCACATTGACTCTGTACTGGTACCCCCTGTATATAGCCTCCACATTGACTCTGTACCAGTAATACCCTGTATATAGCCTCCATATTGACTCTGTACCGTAATACCCTGTATATAGCCTCCACATTGACTCTGTACCAGTATTGACGTAACCCTGTATATAGCCTCCACATTGACTCTGTACTGTAATACCCTGTATATAGCCTCCACATTGACTCTGTACCAGTACCCCCTGTATATAGCCTCCACATTGACTCTGTACTGTACCCCCTGTATATAGCCTCCACATTGACTCTGTACCAGGTACCCCTGTATATAGCCTCCACATTGACTCTGTACCAGTACCCCTGTATATAGCCTCCACATTGACTCTGTACCGTATCCCTGTATATAGCCTCCACATTGTCTCTGTACCAGTACCCCCTGTATATAGCCTCCACATTGACTCTGTACCGTAACACCCTGTATATAGCCTCCACATTGACTCTGTACCGTAATACCCTGTATATAGCCTCCACATTGACTCTGTACCAGTACCCCCTGTATATAGCCTCCACATTGACTCTGTACTGTAATACCCTGTATATAGCCTCCACATTGACTCTGTACCAGTACCCCCTGTATATAGCCTCCACATTGACTCTGTACCAGTAATACCCTGTATATAGCCTCCACATTGACTCTGTGCCGTAATACCCTGTATATAGCCTCCACATTGACTCTGTACCAGTACCCCCTGTATATAGCCTCCACATTGACTCTGTACCAGTACCCCTGTATATAGCCTCCACATTGACTCTGTACCAGTACCCCCTGTATATAGCCTCCACATTGACTCTGTACCGTAACACCCTGTATATAGCCTCCACATTGACTCTGTGCCGTAATACCCTGTATATAGCCTCCACATTGACTCTGTACCAGTACCCCTGTATATAGCCTCCACATTGACTCTGTGCCGTAATACCCTGTATATAGCCTCCACATTGACTCTGTACCGTATAACCCTGTATATAGCCTCCATATTGACTCTGTACCGTAATACCCTGTATATAGCCTCCACATTGACTCTGTACCGTAATACCCTGTATATAGCCTCCACATTGACTCTGGACCGTAATACCCTGTATATAGCCTCCACATTGACTCTGTACCGTAACACCCTGTATATAGCCTCCACATTGACTCTGTACCGTAATACCCTGTATATAGCCTCCACATTGACTCTGTACCAGTACCCCCTGTATATAAGCCTCCACATTGACTCTGTACCAGTACCCCCTGTATATAGCCTCCACATTGACTCTGTACTGGTACCCCCTGTATATAGCCTCCACATTGACTCTGTACCGTAATACCCTGTATATAGCCTCCATATTGACTCTGTACCGTAATACCCTGTATATAGCCTCCACATTGACTCTGTACCGTAACACCCTGTATATAGCCTCCACATTGACTCTGTACCGTAATACCCTGTATATAGCCTCCACATTGACTCTGTACCAGTACCCCCTGTATATAGCCTCCACATTGACTCTGTACTGTAATACCCTGTATATAGCCTCCACATTGACTCTGTACCAGTACCCCCTGTATATAGCCTCCACATTGACTCTGTACCAGTACCCCCTGTATATAGCCTCCACATTGACTCTGTACCGTAATACCCTGTATATAGCCTCCACATTGACTCTGTACCAGTACCCCCTGTATATAGCCTCCACATTGACTCTGTACCAGTACCCCCTGTATATAGCCTCCACATTGACTCTGTACCAGTACCCCCTGTATATAGCCTCCACATTGACTCTGTGCCGTAATACCCTGTATATAGCCTCCACATTGACTCTGTACCGTAATACCCTGTATATAGCCTCCACATTGACTCTGTACCAGTACCCCCTGTATATAGCCTCCACATTGACTCTGTACCGTAATACCCTGTATATAGCCTCCACATTGACTCTGTACCGTACCCCTGTATATAGCCTCCACATTGACTCTGTACCGTAATACCCTGTATATAGCCTCCACATTGACTCTGTACCGGTACCCCCTGTATATAGCCTCCACATTGATTCTGTACCGGTACCACCTGTATATGGTCTCCACATTGACTCTGTACCGTAACACCCTGTATATAGCCTCCACATTGACTCTGTACCGTAATACCCTGTATATAGCCTCACATTGACTCTGTACTGTAATACCCTGTATATAGCCTCCACATTGACTCTGTACCGTAATACCCTGTATATAGCCTCCACATGACTCTGTGCCGTAATACCCTGTATATAGCCTCCACATTGACTCTGTGCCGTAATACCCTGTATATAGCCTCCACATTGACTCTGTACCGTAATACCCTGTATATAGCCTCCACATTGACTCTGTGCCGTAACACCCTGTATATAGCCTCCACATTGACTCTGTACCGTAATACCCTGTATATAGCCTCCACATTGACTCTGTACAGTACCCCCTGTATATAGCCTCCACATTGACTCTGTACCGGTACCCCCTGTATATAGCCTCCACATTGACTCTGTACTGGTACCCCCTGTATATAGCCTCCACATTGACTCTGTACCGTAATACCCTGTATATAGCCTCCATATTGACTCTGTACCGTAATACCCTGTATATAGCCTCCACATTGACTCTGTACCGTAACACCCTGTATATAGCCTCCACATTGTCTCTGTACCAGTACCCCCTGTATATAGCCTCCACATTGACTCTGTACCGTAACACCCTGTATATAGCCTCCACATTGACTCTGTACCGTAATACCCTGTATATAGCCTCCACATTGACTCTGTACCAGTACCCCCTGTATATAGCCTCCACATTGACTCTGTACTGTAATACCCTGTATATAGCCTCCACATTGACTCTGTACCAGTACCCCCTGTATATAGCCTCCACATTGACTCTGTACCAGTACCCCCTGTATATAGCCTCCACATTGACTCTGTACCAGTACCCCTGTATATAGCCTCCACATTGACTCTGTACCGTAACCCCTGTATATAGCCTCCACATTGACTCTGTACCGTAATACCCTGTATATAGCCTCCACATTGACTCTGTACCAGTACCCCTGTATATAGCCTCCACATTGACTCTGTACCGTAATACCCTGTATATAGCCTCCACATTGACTCTGTACCAGTACCCCCTGTATATAGCCTCCACATTGACTCTGTGCCGTAATACCCTGTATATAGCCTCCACATTGACTCTGTACCAGTACTCACCCTGTATATAGCCTCCACATTGACTCTGTACCGTAATACCCTGTATATAGCCTCCACATTGACTCTGTACCGGTGCCCCCTGTATATAGCCTCCACATTGACTCTGTACCAGTACCCCTGTATATAGCCTCCACATTGACTCTGTGCCGTAACCCCCTGTATATAGCCTCCACATTGACTCTGTGCCGTAATACCCTGTATATAGCCTCCACATTGACTCTGTGCCGTAATACCCTGTATATAGCCTCCACATTGACTCTGTACCGTAATACCCTGTATATAGCCTCCACATTGACTCTGTACCGTAATACCCTGTATATAGCCTCCACATTGACTCTGTGCCGTAATACCCTGTATATAGCCTCCACATTGACTCTGTGCCGTAATACCCTGTATATAGCCTCCACATTGACTCTGTACCGTAACACCCTGTATATAGCCTCCACATTGACTCTGTACCGTAATACCCTGTATATAGCCTCCACATTGACTCTGTACCAGTACCCCCTGTATATAGCCTCCACATTGACTCTGTGCCAGTAATTGACCCCTGTATATAGCCTCCACATTGACTCTGTACTGTACCCCCTGTATATAGCCTCCACATTGACTCTGTACCGTAATACCCTGTATATAGCCTCCACATTGACTCTGTACCAGTACCCCTGTATATAGCCTCCACATTGACTCTGTACCGTAACACCCTGTATATAGCCTCCACATTGACTCTGTACCAGTACCCCCCTGTATATAGCCTCCACATTGACTCTGTACCAGTAACACCCTGTATATAGCCTCCACATTGACTCTGTACCAGTAATACCCTGTATATAGCCTCCACATTGACTCTGTACCAGTACCCCTGTATATAGCCTCCACATTGACTCTGTACCAGTACCCCTGTATATAGCCTCCACATTGACTCTGTACCGTAATACCCTGTATATAGCCTCCACATTGACTCTGTACCAGTACCCCCTGTATATAGCCTCCACATTGACTCTGTACCAGTACCCCCTGTATATAGCCTCCACATTGACTCTGTACCGTAACCCCTGTATATAGCCTCCACATTGACTCTGTACTCTGTAATACCCTGTATATAGCCTCCACATTGACTCTGTACCGTAATACCCTGTATATAGCCTCCACATTGACTCTGTACCGTAGTACCCCCTGTAATACCTCCACGTGTATACCCTGTATATAGCCTCCACATTGACTCTGTGCCGTAATACCCTGTATATAGCCTCCACATTGACTCTGTACCGTAATACCCTGTATATAGCCTCCACATTGACTCTGTACCGTAATACCCTGTATATAGCCTCCACATTGACTCTGTACCGGTACCCCCTGTATATAGCCTCCACATTGACTCTGTGCCGGTACCCCCTGTATATAGCCTCCACATTGACTCTGTGCTGGTAATACCCTGTATATAGCCTCCACATTGACTCTGTACCGTAATACCCTGTATATAGCCTCCATATTGACTCTGTGCCGTAATACCCTGTATATAGCCTCCACATTGACTCTGTGCCGTAACACCCTGTATATAGCCTCCACATTGACTCTGTACCGTACCCCCTGTATATAGCCTCCACATTGACTCTGTACCGTAATACCCTGTATATAGCCTCCACATTGACTCTGTGCCAGTACCCTGTATATAGCCTCCACATTGACTCTGTACTCTGTCTGTACTGGTACCCCTGTATAGCCTCCACATTGACTCTGTATGCCCTGTATATAGCCTCCACATTGACTCTGTACCAGTACCCCTGTATATAGCCTCCACATTGACTCTGTACCAGTACCCCCTGTATATAGCCTCCACATTGACTCTGTACCAGTACCCCCTGTATATAGCCTCCACATTGACTCTGTACCGTACCCCCTGTGTATATAGCCTCCACATTGACTCTGTACCGTAATACCCTGTATATAGCCTCCACATTGACTCTGTACCAGTACCCCCTGTATATAGCCTCCACATTGACTCTGTACCGTAATACCCTGTATATAGCCTCCACATTGACTCTGTACCAGTACCCCCTCTGTATATAGCCTCCACATTGACTCTGTGCCGTAACACCCTGTATATAGCCTCCACATTGACTCTGTGCCAGTAATACCCTGTATATAGCCTCCACATTGACTCTGTGCCAGTACCCCCTGTATATAGCCTCCACATTGACTCTGTACTGTAATACCCTGTATATAGCCTCCACATTGACTCTGTACCAGTACCCCTGTATATAGCCTCCACATTGACTCTGTACCAATACCCTGTATATAGCCTGTATATACCCCTGTATATAGCCTCCACATTGACTCTGTAATACCAGTACCCCCTGTATATAGCCTCCACATTGACTCTGTACCGTAACACCCTGTATATAGCCTCCACATTGACTCTGTACCGTAATACCCTGTATATAGCCTCCACATTGACTCTGTACCAGTACCCCCTGTATATAGCCTCCACATTGACTCTGTGCCGTAATACCCTGTATATATAGCCTCCACATTGACTCTGTACCAGTACCCCCTGTATATAGCCTCCACATTGACTCTGTACCGTAATACCCTGTTTATAGCCTCCACATTGACTCTGTGCCGGTACCCCCTGTATATAGCCTCCACATTGACTCTGTACCAGTACCCCCTGTATATAGCCTCCACATTGACTCTGTACCGTAATACCCTGTATATAGCCTCCACATTGACTCTGTGCCGTAATACCCTGTATATAGCCTCCACATTGACTCTGTGCCGTAATACCCTGTATATAGCCTCCACATTGACTCTGTGCCGTAATACCCTGTATATAGCCTCCACATTGACTCTGTGCCGTAATACCCTGTATATAGCCTCCACATTGACTCTGTACCGTAACACCCTGTATATAGCCTCCACATTGACTCTGTGCCGTAATACCCTCCATATTGACTCTGTACCGTAATACCCTGTATATAGCCTCCACATTGACTCTGTACCGTAACACCCTGTATATAGCCTCCACATTGACTCTGTACCAGTACCCCCTGTATATAGCCTCCACATTGACTCTGTACCGTAACACCCTGTATATAGCCTCCACATTGACTCTGTACCGTAATACCCTGTATATAGCCTCCACATTGACTCTGTACCAGTACCCCCTGTATATAGCCTCCACATTGACTCTGTACCAGTACCCCCTGTATATAGCCTCCACATTGACTCTGTACCAGTACCCCCTGTATATAGCCTCCACATTGACTCTGTACCGTAACACCCTGTATATAGCCTCCACATTGACTCTGTACCGTAATACCCTGTATATAGCCTCCACATTGACTCTGTACCAGTACCCCCTGTATATAGCCTCCACATTGACTCTGTACCGTAATACCCTGTATATAGCCTCCACATTGACTCTGTACCAGTACCCCCTGTATATAGCCTCCACATTGACTCTGTACCGTAATACCCTGTATATAGCCTCCACATTGACTCTGTACCAGTACCCCCTGTATATAGCCTCCACATTGACTCTGTACCGTAATACCCTGTATATAGCCTCCACATTGACTCTGTACCGGTACCCCCTGTATATAGCCTCCACATTGACTCTGTACCGTAATACCCTGTATATAGCCTCCACATTGACTCTGTACCGTAATACCCTGTATATAGCCTCCACATTGACTCTGTACCGTAATACCCTGTATATAGCCTCCACATTGACTCTGTACCGTAATACCCTGTATATAGCCTCCACATTGACTCTGTACCGTAATACCCTGTATATAGCCTCCACATTGACTCTGTACCGTAACACCCTGTATATAGCCTCCACATTGACTCTGTACCGTAATACCCTGTATATAGCCTCCACATTGACTCTGTACCGGTACACCCTGTATATAGCCTCCACATTGACTCTGTACCAGTACCCCCTGTATATAGCCTCCACATTGACTCTGTACCGTAACACCCTGTATATAGCCTCCACATTGACTCTGTACCGTAATACCCTGTATATAGCCTCCACATTGACTCTGTACCAGTACCCCTGTATATAGCCTCCACATTGACTCTGTACCAGCATACCCTGTATATAGCCTCCACATTGACTCTGTACCAGTACCCCCTGTATATAGCCTCCACATTGACTCTGTACCGTAATACCCTGTATATAGCCTCCACATTGACTCTGTACCAGTACCCCCTGTATATAGCCTCCACATTGACTCTGTACCGTAATACCCTGTATATAGCCTCCACATTGACTCTGTACCGGTACCCCCTGTATATAGCCTCCACATTGACTCTGTACCAGTACCCCCTGTATATAGCCTCCACATTGACTCTGTACCGTAATACCCTGTATATAGCCTCCACATTGACTCTGTACCGTAATACCCTGTATATAGCCTCCACATTGACTCTGTACCGTAATACCCTGTATATAGCCTCCACATTGACTCTGTACCGTAATACCCTGTATATAGCCTCCACATTGACTCTGTACCGTAATACCCTGTATATAGCCTCCACATTGACTCTGTACCGTAACACCCTGTATATAGCCTCCACATTGACTCTGTACCGTAATACCCTGTATATAGCCTCCACATTGACTCTGTACCGGTACCCCCTGTATATAGCCTCCACATTGACTCTGTACCGGTACCCCCTGTATATAGCCTCCACATTGACTCTGTACTGGTACCCCCTGTATATAGCCTCCACATTGACTCTGTACCGTAATACCCTGTATATAGCCTCCATATTGACTCTGTACCGTAATACCCTGTATATAGCCTCCACATTGACTCTGTACCGTAACACCCTGTATATAGCCTCCACATTGACTCAGGTATAATTGCTGGGGTTCTAAGGGTGTTGTATCTTGTTTCTTACACAGTGTTGGGGCAACAACAAAATTTTTCAAGCCAAAGGTCGGGGAGGGAAGTCTACGCCCCTTTGTCAGTGATTGGTCAACAGTAGAGATTCTTCAATAAAGCCTTTGTTGTCATTCAACGAGAGACGACTCGTTTTCATGCACATTTTTTCATTGAGAAATACTGCCCCAAACATCTTAGTTAGATGTAAAATTGCAACAAAAAAAAAAGTCAAAAACGATTTCTTGAGTTATTTTAGATTAATTCGGACAAATGAGGAAGTGAAGGCAAAATGGACAAAAAAGTACTATTGCCGCCTTTAAGGGAGTATGCGAGCACGTCCGTTCGGTTCGGCTAAGCGCCAGCTGAACTGAAGCATGCTGACGCCTTTGCAACGACATTTGTACTAGCTCAGTACTAGCTCAGTACTAGCTCAGTACTAGCTCAGTACTAACTCAGTACTAACTCAGTACTAGCTCAGTACTAGCTCAGTACTAACTCAGTACTAACTCAGTACTAGCTCAGTACTAACTCAGTACTAGCTCAGTACTAGCTCAGTACTAACTCAGTACTAACTCAGTACTAGCTCAGTACTAGCTCAGTATTAGCTCAGTACTAACTCAGTACTAACTCAGTACTAGCTCAGTACTAACTCAGTACTAACACAGTACTAGCTCAGTACTAGCTCAGTACTAACTCAGTACTAACTCAGTACTAGCTCAGTACTAACTCAGTACTAGCTCAGTACTAGCTCAGTACTAGCTCAGTTTCTGCACCACCGAAGGTCCCCAAGAACACTTTCATCCTTCTTAAATGGAAGAAGTTTGGAACCACCAAGACTCTTCCTAGAACTGACCGCCCAGACTGAGCAATCGGGGGAGAAAGGCCTTGGTCAGGGAGGTGACCAAGAACCCGATGGTCACTCTGATAGAGCTCCAGAGTTCCTATGTGGAGATGGGAGAACCTTCCAGAGGGACAACCATCTCTGCAGCTCTCCACCAATCAGGACATTATGGTAGAGTGGCCAGACGGAAGCCACTCCTCAGTAAAAGGCACACGAAAGCCCACTTGGAGTTTCCTAAAAGGAATCTCAGAAGATGAGAAACAAGATTCTCTGGTCTGATGAAACCAAGATTAAACTTTGGCCTGAATGCCAAGCGTCACGTCTGGAGGAAAGCTGGCACCATCCCTATGGTGATGCATGGTGGTGGCAGCGTCATGCTGTGCGGATGTTTTTCAGCGGCAGGTACTGGGAGACTAGTCAGGATCGAGGGAAAGATGAACGGAGCAAAGTACAGAGAGATCCTTGATGAAAATCTGCTCCAGAGCGCTCAGGACCTCAGACTGGGGCAAAGGCTCACCTTCCAACAGGACATTGACCTTAAGCACACAGTCAAGACAACGCAGGAGTGGCTTCAGGACAAGTCTCTGAATGTCCTTGAGTGGCCCAGCCAGAGCTCGGAAATTGAAACCGATCAAACATCTTTGGAGAGACCTGAAAATAGTTGTGCAGCGACGCTCCCCATCCAACCTGACAGAGCTTGAGATGATATGCAGAGAAGAATGTGAGAAACTCCACAAATACTGCAGGTGTGCCAAGCTTGTAGCGTCATACCCAAGAAGACTCAAGGCTGTAATCGCTGCAAAAGGTGCTTCAATAAAGTACTGATTAAAGGGTCTGAGTACTTATGTAAATGTAATATTTCATAATTTTTTTAAAAACCTGTTTTTGCTTTGTCATTATGGGGTATTGTGAGTAGATTGATGAGGGAAAAAAATCAATTTAATTAATTTTAGAATACATTTGTCAAGAGGTCTGAATGCATGACAGAAAAGAGAAGCTCTTCCTCTGTCTAACACATATCTCAATCCAAAGGAAAAAAGCTCTCTCTCTCTCTGCATCCCTCCTCCTCTCTCTCTCTGCCTGCCTCCTCTTTCTCTCTCTCTCTGCCTGCCTCCTCTTTCTCTCTCTCTCTGCCTGCCTCCTCTTTCTCTCTCGCTGCCTGCCTCTTCTTTCTCTCTCTCTGCGTCCCTCCTCCTCTCTCTCTCTCTGCCTGCCTCCTCTTTCTCTCTCTCTCTGCCTGCCTCTTTCTCTCTCTCTCTGCCTGCCTCCTCTTTCTCTCTGCCTGCCTCTTCTTTCTCTCTCTCTCTCTCTCTCTCTCTCTGCCTGCGTCCTCTTTCTCCCTCTCTCTGCCTGCCTCCTCTTTCTCTCTCTCTCTGCCTGCCTGCCTCCTCTTTCTCTCTCTCTCTGCCTGCATGCCTCCTCTTTCTCTCCCACTGCCTGCCACCTCTTCTCTCTCTGTCTCCTCCTCTTCCTCTCTCTGTTTCCTCCTCTTCCTCTCTCCCTCTTCCCCTCTGCCTCCTCCTCTTCTCTCGCTCTGCCTGCCTCTTCTTCTCTCCCTGCCTGCCTCTTATTCTCTCTGCCTGCATCTCCTTCCTTCCCTCTCTCTCTGCCTCCTTCCTCCTCCACTCTCTCTCTGCCTGCCTCTTCTTTCTCTCTCTCTCTCTGCCTGCCTCTTCTTCTCTCTCTGCCTGCCTCTCCTTTTCTCTCTGCCTGCCTCTTCTTTTCTCTCTGCCTCTCTCCTCCTCCTTCACTCTCTCTCTGCCTCCCTCCCCTCTCTCTCTGCCTCCCTCCTATTTCTCTCTCTCTCTCTGCCTGCCTCCTATTTCTCTCTCTCTCTCTCTGCCTGCCTCCCTCTCTCTCTCTCTCTCTGCCTGCCTCCCTCTCTCTCTGCCTGCCTCCCTCTCTCTCTCTGCCTGCCTCCCTCTTGCTGGATAACATTTACAGCAGGAATATTGAGGCAGTGAGAGATATAACACTTTGCTTGAAGAGGTCCTCTTGTAGAGCCATGCAAGGTAATCTTGGTTTTTGTAGAGCCATGCAAGGTAATCTTGGTTTTTGTAGAGCCATGCAAGATCATCTTGGTGTTTGTAGAGCCATACTAGGTAATCTTGGTTTTTGTAGAGCAATACAAGGTCATCTTGGTTTTTGAATCAGCATTTCAATGGAAGCCATGTTGGCACCATAAATTATAGGGCAGTGGATGGTGAACAGTTCAGGTTGTTTGCAGCCTATTCTTCTGTCCCATGAAATGCTCCTCTGAATCTTGAAGAACTGTAAAGAGGCTTGTTCAAGGCAGACAGAGATCCCTGGACATTCACTAGCTTGGTCTCTAGGTTACACTAGCTTGGTCTCTAGGTTACACTAGCTTGGTCTCTAGGTTACGCTAGCTTGGTCTCTAGGTTACGCTAGCTTGGTCTCTAGGTTACACTAGCTTGGTCTCTAGGTTACACTAGCTTGGTCTCTAGGTTACGCTAGCTTGGCCTCTAGGTTACGCTAGCTTGGTCTCTAGGTTACGCTAGCTTAGTCTCTAGGTTACGCTAGCTTGGTCTCTAGGTTACACTAGCTTGCTCTCTAGGTTACGCTAGCTTGGTCTCTAGGTTACGCTAGCTTGGTCTCTAAGTTACGCTAGCTTGGTCTCTAGGTTACACTAGCTTGGTCTCTAGGTTACGCTAGCTTGGTCTCTAGGTTACGCTAGCTTGGTCTCTAGGTTACACTAGCAGGGTCTCTAGGTTACGCTAGCTTGGTCTCTAGGTTACACTAGCTTGGTCTCTAGGTTAGGCTAGCTTGGTCTCTAGGTTACGCTAGCTTGGACTCTAGGTTAGGCTAGCTTGGTCTCTAGGTTACGCTAGCTTGGTCTCTAGGTTACGCTAGCTTGGTCTCTAGGTTACGCTAGCTTGGTCTCTAGGTTACGCTAGCTTGGTCTCTAGGTTACGCTAGCTTGGTCTCTAGGTTACACTAGCTTGGTCTCTAGGTTAGGCTAGCTTGGTCTCTAGGTTACGCTAGCTTGGTCTCTAGGTTAGGCTAGCTTGGTCTCTAGGTTACGCTAGCTTGGTCTCTAGGTTACGCTAGCTTGGTCTCTAGGTTACGCTAGCTTGGTGTTGGTGAAATAGCGACTATAACCCTCTTAAATAGACAACTGTGGCCTGTGTGCTGCTTCTGTTCCTCTATCCCTTCATCCCCCTGTCGCCCTCAACCCTTACCCAGTCTATTTCAAGCTTCAACTTATATTCGGACAATATTTGTTCGGGTTTTATAAATGTTATTTTTATGGAGAGTATAGAGGGTGGAACGTAGGGTGGCATGAGATATTTATGGACTGCATTCATTACTTCAACGTGGAGCCAGTTGAATGAACACGCCAGCACAAGAAAAGGCAACTGCAGAGCCCCGTGGCTGCACGTGGTGCGCCATTATGGTCTGGAAGGTTCCGACTCAGTGATGTGTCCAGATTCTCGCGCCACTAGTGGAGGAGAAAACAGCGAATAGAAAGCATGCGAGTGAAGTAATAATGTGATAACATTACAGTGAGGCGTTTTCAGTGTTCTCACATGTGTGCTTGTGCGTGTGTGTCCTCGGACACAGCTCAGTTCCAGAGAGCGAGAGAGAGACACATTTAGATAATTGGGAGTGAAGAACGACAAAACACTTGTTGATGGATGTTTGCAATATATCCAACATCACTCAGTCTCACTGGTTCATTTATGAAAGATCTGAACTAGTGGAACACACTTCACTCTGAATGCCAAATGGCACCCTATTCTTTATATAGGGCACTACTGTTGACCAGTGCCCTCGAGAGAGAAATTCAGACACCTCTTTCTAATCGTTTGTATTCACAAGTTTATTTTCAGGTCCCTGTAACAACCTGGACTCAGGGGTAGACGTAAAGTAGTACACGTAAATCATAGACACTCCATTTAGTATGATATGCTATGTTTTATATGGTATATATTAATTTCTTGGTGACTGGGGGGCAGTATTGAGTAGCTTGGATGAATATGGTGCCCAGAGTAAACTGCCTGCTCCTCAGCCATAAAAGCTATAATATGCATATTATTAGTAGTATTGGATGTAAAACACTCTGAAGTTTCTAAAACTGTTTGAATGATGTCTGTGAGTATAACAGAACTCATATGGCGGGCGAAAACCTGAGAAAAAAATCCAACGAGGAAGTGGGAAATCTGAGGTTTGTAGTTTTTCAACTCAGCCCCCATTGAAGATAGTGGGATATTGCTCATATTGCACTTCCTAAGGCTTCCACTAGATGTCAACCGTCTTTAGAAACTTGTTTGAGGCTTCTACTGTAAAGGAGGGGCTCATAAGGGCTGTTTGAGTCAGTGGTCTGGCAGAGTGCCACAAACTTGTTACGCTCATTCACGTGAGAGGTAGCTCTCGTTCCATTGCTTTTCTACAGACAAAGGAGTTGTAGAGTTGGAACATTATTGAAGATTTATGTTAAAAACATCCTAAAGATTGATTCTATACATCGTTCGAAATGTTTCTAAGGACTGTAACGGAACTTTTTGACATTTTGTCTGCTCCTAGTGAACGCGCTTCCTGATTTTGGATTTGTTTACAAAACAAGCTAACAAAAGTAGCTGTTTGGAAATAAATTATGGGCATTATCGAAACAAATCAAATATTTATTGTGGAACTGGGATTCCTGGGAGTGCATTCTAATGAAGATCAAAGGTAAGTGAATATTTATAATGCTATTTCTGACTAATGTTGACTACCCAACATGGCGGATATTTCCCTGGCTGGTTTGGGATCTGAGCGCCGTTCTCAGATTATTGCATGGTATGCTTTTTCCGTAAAGTTTTTTTGGAATCTGACACAGCGGTTCATTAAGGAGAAGTTTATCCAAAGTTCCATGTAGGGGAACCCATCTCAATATGACAGAGAGTAAGACAGGGGAACCCATCTCAATATGACAGAGAGTAAGACAGGGGAACCCATCTCAACATGACAGAGAGTAAGACAGGGGCACCCATCTCAATATGATGGAGAGTAAGACAGGGGCACCCATCTCAATATGATGGAGAGTAAGACAGGGGAACCCATCTCAAAATGATGGAGAGTAAGATAGGGGAACCCGTCTCGACATGACAGAGTAAGACAGGGGAACCCATCTCAACATGACAGAGAGTAAGACAGGGGAACCCATCTCAATATGATGGAGAGTAAGACAGGGGAACCCGTCTCGACATGACAGAGTAAGACAGGGGAACCCATCTCAACATGACAGAGTAAGACAGGGGCACCCATCTCAATATGATGGAGAGTAAGACAGGGGAACCCGTCTCGACATGACAGAGTAAGACAGGGGAACCCATCTCAACATGACAGAGTAAGACAGGGGAACCCATCTCAACATGACAGAGTAAGACAGGGGAACCCATCTCAACATGACGGAGAGTAAGACATGGGAACCCATCTCAATATGATGGAGAGTAAGACAGGGGAACCCATCTCAACATGACAGAGAGTAAGACAGGGGAACCCATCTCAACATGACCGAGAGTAAGACAGGGGAACCCATCTCAACATGACAGAGAGTAAGACAGGGGAACCGATCTCAACATGACAGAGAGTAAGATAGGGGAACCCGTCTCAACATGACAGAGAGTAAGACAGGGGAACCCGTCTCAACATGACAGAGAGTAAGACAGGGGAACCCATCTCAACATGACAGAGAGTAAGATAGGGGAACCCGTCTCAACATGACAGAGAGTAAGACAGGGAACCCGTCTCAACATAACAGAGAGTAAGACAGGGGAACCCGTCTCAACATGACAGAGAGTAAGACAGGGGAACCCGTCTCAACATAACAGAGAGTAAGAGAGGGGAACCCATCTCAACATGACAGAGAGTAAGACAGGGGAACCCGTCTCAACATAACAGAGAGTAAGACAGGGGAACCCGTCTCAACATGACAGAGTAAGACAGGGGAACCCATCTCAACATGACAGAGAGTAAGACAGGGGAACCCATCTCAACATGACAGAGAGTAAGACAGGGGAACCCATCTCAACATGACAGAGAGTAAGACATGAAAACGTGGCTCTTCTCCAGATTGAACCTTTTCACCAGGGAATGGTAAAGGTCAAAACCAATCTGTTAAAAATCAATCAATGACAAACTGGGTAAACTTGAATTAGTCAGTAAGGATTTAAAAGAGTTGAAGGCCTCGAGATGAGTGATGAGAAAGCTGCGACATTGGAGAATGATAAAAACAAGCTAAAAACGAACAGTCAATAAGATTGAAACCGGCATGAATGAGGGTAGAAAGGAGAACACGGTTCTGAGAGAAGCCTTACTGGACCTACAGACTAGATCCATGAGAGAACACGGTTCTGAGAGAAGCCTTACTGGACCTACAGACTAGATCCATGAGAGAACACGGTTCTGAGAGAAGCCTTACTGGACCTACAGACTAGATCCATGAGAGAACACGGTTCTGAGAGAAGCCTTACTGGACCTACAGACTAGATCCATGAGAGAACACGGTTCTGAGAGAAGTCTTACTGGACCTACAGACTAGATCCATGAGAGAACACGGTTCTGAGAGAAGCCTTACTGGACCTACAGACTAGATCCATGAGAGATAATCTGGTATCCAAGAGAAAGAAGTTTTGGCTTCCTTTAAAGGTAAAGTAATGGTTAAAAGCCTGGGTAAAAGACTTGCTGGGACCCAAATTGGCATGAATGACCAGTTCCCGAAGGAAATTGCAGAGCAGAGTTAAGTTCTGTATCCAATTTTCAAGGAAAATAGATTGAAAGAGAAACGAGTAGCTCTCATCGTCGATAAACTATATATTGATAACCAGTTGTTCAGAGACACAAAGACTTACTCCATGGCTATTTTAAAAATTACAAAGTTCTCATAGATTGAGGCAAATAATGAAACACACAATTCTGTTTGGGGGGGGCCCCACCCAGGCAGTGGCAGTGTTGGCAACACTAGCTGCAGTAACCCATGGGGAGGGGGCCCACCCAGGCAGTGACAGTGTTGGCAACACTAGCTGCAGTAACCCATGGGCAGTAACCCATGGGGAGGGGGGCCCACCCAACCCAGGCAGTGACAGTGTTGGCAACACTAGCTGCAGTAACCCATGGGGAGGGGGCACCCAGGCAGTGACAGTGTTGGCAACACTAGCTGCAGTAACCCATGGGGAGGGGGGCACCCAGGCAGTGACAGTGTTGGCAACACTAGCTGCAGTAACCCATGGGGAGGGGGCACCCAGGCAGTGACAGTGTTGGCAACACTAGCTGCAGTAACCCATGGGGAGGGGGACCCAGGCAGTGGCAGTGTTGGCAACACTAGCTGCAGTAACCCATGGGGAGGGGGGCCCCAGGCAGTGACAGTGTTGGCAACACTAGCTGCAGTAACCCATGGGGGGACCCAGGCAGTGACAGTGTTGGCAACACTAGCTGCAGTAACCCATGGGGAGGGGGCCCCAGGCAGTGGCAGTGTTGGCAACACTAGCTGCAGTAACCCATGGGGAGGGGGCCCACCCAGGCAGTGACAGTGTTGGCAACACTAGCTGCAGTAACCCATGGGGAGGGGGCCCCAGGCAGTGACAGTGTTGGCAACACTAGCTGCAGTAACCCATGGGGAGGGGGAGGGGGCCCACCCAGGCAGTGGCAGTGTTGGCAACACTAGCTGCAGTAACCCATGGGGAGGGGGAGGGGTGGCCCCACCCAGGCAGTGGCAGTGTTGGCAACACTAGCTGCAGTAACCCATGGGGAGGGGGGGCACCCAGGCAGTGACAGTGTTGGCAACACTAGCTGCAGTAACCCATGGGGAGGGGGGACCCAGGCAGTGGCAGTGTTGGCAACACTAGCTGCAGTAACCCATGGGGAGGGGGACCCAGGCAGTGACAGTGTTGGCAACACTAGCTGCAGTAACCCATGGGGGGCACCCAGGCAGTGACAGTGTTGGCAACACTAGCTGCAGTAACCCATGGGGAGGGGGGCACCCAGGCAGTGACAGTGTTGGCAACACTAGCTGCAGTAACCCATGGGGAGGGGGCACCCAGGCAGTGACAGTGTTGGCAACACTAGCTGCAGTAACCCATGGGGAGGGGGACCCAGGCAGTGGCAGTGTTGGCAACACTAGCTGCAGTAACCCATGGGGAGGGGGGCCCCAGGCAGTGACAGTGTTGGCAACACTAGCTGCAGTAACCCATGGGGGGGACCCAGGCAGTGACAGTGTTGGCAACACTAGCTGCAGTAACCCATGGGGAGGGGGGCCCCAGGCAGTGGCAGTGTTGGCAACACTAGCTGCAGTAACCCATGGGGAGGGGGCCCACCCAGGCAGTGACAGTGTTGGCAACACTAGCTGCAGTAACCCATGGGGAGGGGGGCCCCAGGCAGTGACAGTGTTGGCAACACTAGCTGCAGTAACCCATGGGGAGGGGGAGGGGGGGGCCACCCAGGCAGTGGCAGTGTTGGCAACACTAGCTGCAGTAACCCATGGGGAGGGGGGGGGTGGCCCCACCCAGGCAGTGGCAGTGTTGGCAACACTAGCTGCAGTAACCCATGGGGAGGGGGCACCCAGGCAGTGACAGTGTTGGCAACACTAGCTGCAGTAACCCATGGGGAGGGGGGACCCAGGCAGTGGCAGTGTTGGCAACACTAGCTGCAGTAACCCATGGGGAGGGGGGACCCAGGCAGTGACAGTGTTGGCAACACTAGCTGCAGTAACCCATGGGGGGGCACCCAGGCAGTGGCAGTGTTGGCAACACTAGCTGCAGTAACCCATGGGGAGGGGGACCCAGGCAGTGACAGTGTTGGCAACACTAGCTGCAGTAACCCATGGGGAGGGGGGCACCCAGGCAGTGACAGTGTTGGCAACACTAGCTGCAGTAACCCATGGGGAGGGGGGCACCCAGGCAGTGACAGTGTTGGCAACACTAGCTGCAGTAACCCATGGGGAGGGGGGCCCCCACACCCAGGCAGTGACAGTGTTGGCAACACTAGCTGCAGTAACCCATGGGGAGGGGGGCACCCAGGCAGTGACAGTGTTGGCAACACTAGCTGCAGTAACCCATGGGGAGGGGGGCACCCAGGCAGTGACAGTGTTGGCAACACTAGCTGCAGTAACCCATGGGGAGGGGGGGGCACCCAGGCAGTGACAGTGTTGGCAACACTAGCTGCAGTAACCCATGGGGAGGGGGCCCAGGCAGTGACAGTGTCGGCAACACTAGCTGCAGTAACCCATGGGGACCCAGGCAGTGACAGTGTTGGCAACACTAGCTGCAGTAACCCATGGGGAGGGGGCACCCAGGCAGTGGCAGTGTTGGCAACACTAGCTGCAGTAACCCATGGGGAGGGGGGGACCCAGGCAGTGACAGTGTTGGCAACACTAGCTGCAGTAACCCATGGGGAGGGGGGGCCCCCACCCAGGCAGTGACAGTGTTGGCAACACTAGCTGCAGTAACCCATGGGGAGGGGGGGCCCCCACCCAGGCAGTGACAGTGTTGGCAACACTAGCTGCAGTAACCCATGGGGAGGGGGGCCCCCACCCAGGCAGTGACAGTGTTGGCAACACTAGCTGCAGTAACCCATGGGGATGGGGGGCACCCAGGCAGTGGCAGTGTTGGCAACACTAGCTGCAGTAACCCATGGGGAGGCAGTGACAGTGTTGGCAACACTAGCTGCAGTAACCCATGGGGAGGGGGGGGGCACCCAGGCAGTGACAGTGTTGGCAACACTAGCTGCAGTAACCCATGGGGAGGGGGCACCCAGGCAGTGACAGTGTTGGCAACACTAGCTGCAGTAACCCATGGGGAGGGGGGGGCCCAGGCAGTGACAGTGTTGGCAACACTAGCTGCAGTAACCCATGGGGAGGGGGCCCACCCAGGCAGTGACAGTGTTGGCAACACTAGCTGCAGTAACCCATGGGGAGGGGGGACCCACCCAGGCAGTGGCAGTGTTGGCAACACTAGCTGCAGTAACCCATGGGGAGGGGGGGCACCCAGGCAGTGACAGTGTTGGCAACACTAGCTGCAGTAACCCATGGGGAGGGGGGCACCCAGGCAGTGACAGTGTTGGCAACACTAGCTGCAGTAACCCATGGGGAGGGGGGCACCCAGGCAGTGACAGTGTTGGCAACACTAGCTGCAGTAACCCATGGGGAGGGGGGGACCCAGGCAGTGACAGTGTTGGCAACACTTGCTGCAGTAACCCATGGGGAGGGGGACCCAGGCAGTGACAGTGTTGGCAACACTAGCTGCAGTAACCCATGGGGAGGGGGGCCCCACCCTGCAGTAACCCATGGGGAGGGGGGCCCGCCCAGGCCCGCCCAGGCAGTGACAGTGTTGGCAACACTAGCTGCAGTAACCCATGGGGAGGGGGGCCCACCCATGGGGAGGGGGGCCCACCCAGGCAGTGGCAGTGTTGGCAACACTAGCTGCAGTAACCCATGGGGAGGGGGCCACCCAGGCAGTGGCAGTGTTGGCAACACTAGCTGCAGTAACCCATGGGGAGGGGGGCCCACCCAGGCAGTGGCAGTGTTGGCAACACTAGCTGCAGTAACCCATGGGGAGGGGGGCCCAGGCAGTGACAGTGTTGGCAACACTAGCTGCAGTAACCCATGGGGAGGGGGACCCAGGCAGTGACAGTGTTGGCAACACTAGCTGCAGTAACCCATGGGGAGGGGGGCCCAGGCAGTGACAGTGTTGGCAACACTAGCTGCAGTAACCCATGGGGAGGGGGGCCCAGGCAGTGACAGTGTTGGCAACACTAGCTGCAGTAACCCATGGGGAGGGGGTCACACTCAGACATTCAGAGAGGG
Organism: Oncorhynchus tshawytscha; assembly: GCF_018296145.1. Taxonomy (NCBI): domain Eukaryota; kingdom Metazoa; phylum Chordata; class Actinopteri; order Salmoniformes; family Salmonidae; genus Oncorhynchus; species Oncorhynchus tshawytscha. The sequence continues at coordinate 4,581,335 of NC_056444.1, forward strand.
GGTATATTATTGTGTCCCTGGTGGCACAAAATCAAAAGTCTGACTGCATGGAGATGCTTGGGAATATGGTCAATACGGGGGATGTGTCACGCCCTGACCATAGAGAGCACTCGGGGTTCTCTACGGTGTTTTAGGTCAGGGCGTGACTAGGGTGGGGGTGGTCTAGTATTGTTATTTCTATGTTGGTGTATGTTGTGTGGTTCCCAATTAGAGGCAGCTGATTATCTACAGCTGCAACTGTATATTCATTCATAAATCATGACCTTTCTTGAGTTGGGCTCTGGGATGGTGCAACTGTTGAGAATGTGAGTCTATGGTTGTTGTGGGGGAAAGGGGTTGAGTGTGTATGAGTGTGTGGGCATGTATGAAGGTGTCCCACAACTGTTGTGAGGGAGTAAAATATGTTAGGGACAATATCGGATGATTCACAATAATTGTTTGCTCATATAATAATTGCTTAAAATAATGTAATTTTGGTAATGGCAAGACTGGTGTGAGGTAAAATCCTTTGCATAAATTGCCTACATTACTACAAATATTAATAGCTAATTATGGAAAATAAGAATAAGAAACAGAATTTATATATATATATATATATATATTTTTTTTTTGATTGCTATATATAATACAAATGGAGGTGAAGGCGATGGAAATGCATTTGGCAGTTGATCTACTTCTGTTCTGTAAATGGCACTGTGTGCTCTTTTCGAAGGATGGATCCCAGTCTCTCCGGGGGCCTTGGACCCGGGCTGGTCGGGGGTGGTCTGCCGGGCATTGGGATGACAACCCAACTCGGGATGAGGAGGGCGTTTTTGCGGGTGGAATAGTGGGGACCAATTGGAGGTTTACTTAGTATAAATACAAAGATCATGGTACAGCTATATAGACACTCAATCATCATGTTACTTTTTAATGGTACGTTTACAAACATATGTTTTGATAAATAGAATTGAAACCTGTGTCTCATTATGGTAAATGGTGAAATAAGCCAGCCAGTTATAATTCTAATGGCTTAGCAGAATTGAAAATACGATCAGTATTTACCTGGCTAAAAGAGAAGGAATATAATATCTATTGTTTACAGGAAATTCGTTCAACAATTTCAGATGACGTTTTGTGGGAAAAGGACTGGGGTGGAGGTGGGGGGACAACGACAACGAAATATTTTTCTCCCATGGGCAAAAAAATTTAAAAGAGGTGATGATATTAATTAGCAGTAATTTTGATCCAAATGTGCAAATTGTCCAAACAGATCATCAAGGTAGATGGATTATTTTAAATATGTTATTGGACAATAAACACATGTGGCTTGTTAACCTATACGGTCCGAATAATGATGATCCAAGCTTCTTTGAAAATATAAGAATTGATCAACTCTACAAGCAACACTAGACTCTATTATTATGGTGGGAGATTTTAATACGGTCTTAAGTGCCTGAGGGTGTTAGTTTGTAGTGTGATTTCCTTTCCGGTCCATAGAGGTATTTAAGGAAATCATGAATGTCATGGATATATTGGAATTAGTGGATATATGGAGACTTAAATACCCTGACCTAGTGATATATACATGGTGGAGGCTTAATCAAGCTAGTTGTCTTGACTACTTTCTTATGTCATTCTCTCTGGCACCAAAAGTTAAAAAAAAGTGTTGGTAGGGGACAGAATGCTGTCGGATCATCAAATAATTGGCATATATATATTACTCTTACAGAATTTCCACATGGGCGAGGATATTGGAAATTTAATCAAAGCCTAAGAAATGGTAAATTGTTTATCAGAAGAATTTATAACTGACTTTTCCCAGACATAACAAACTGTAGGTAAAGAAGATTAAATTTTTTTTTTTTTTAAATTTAAAAAATACATATATATATATATATATATATATATATATTTCACCTTTATTTAACCAGGTAAGCTAGTTGAGAACAAGTTCTCATTTACAACTGCAACCTGGCCAAGATAAAGCAAAGCAGTGTGACAAACACAGAGTTACACATGGAGTAAACACACATACAGTCAATAACACAATAGAAAAAAATAAAGTCTATATACAGTGTTTGCAAATGGCGAGAGGAGGTAAGGCTATAAATAGTAGCGAAGTAATGACAATTTAGCAGATTAACACTGGAGTGATAAATGAGCAGATGATGATGTGCAAGTAGAGATACTGGTGTGCAAAAGAGCAGAAATGTAAATAAAAACAATATGGGGATGAGGTAGGTAGATTGGGTGGGCTATTTACTGATGGACGTTGTACAGCTGCAGCGATCGGGAAGCTGCTCAGAAAGCTGATGTTTAAAGTTAGTGAGGGAGATATAACTCTGGTTTCAGCGGTTTTTGAAATTCGTTCCAGTCACTGGCAGCAGAGAACAATAAAATCCCTTTATTGTATGGGACCCTTTTAAATGTGCCTTGAGGCCATGCAATTCAGTACTCATCTATAAAACAAAAGCAACTTAGATCAACAGAGTCCATATTAACAATATGGAATATAGCAATAAAAACTGTACCGTAGAGGCAGGGAATGTTAGAGGAAAAACAAAAAGAAATGGAGGAACTTATTCCAGAAAGATCCAGTGTAATAGATTATGAAAATAACGCGAACATAGAAATGCTACCAACGTTTTCTTTTGTTTACTGAAACTTGTTATAAATGATGGAGTCGTGATTCCCTGAACTATATTTTGAAAGAGGAAAGTAAAGAATATGTTTTCGTTTGAGTCTCCTCCATCTCCGCTAACCGAAGCTAATTGTATGGGATTCTTTTCCTGTCAATAATGTAAAGTTAACATCTCTAAAGAAAGACTTGTGTGACGGTCAAATTACAGAGTAGGAACTTCTTGATGGAATTAAAGCATTTAAGTTTGGGAAAACTCCAGGGCGAGTTGAGGTATACCAAACTTTTGATATACTCAGAGGACCATCATTAGCATGTTGTTAACCCCTCCTATATAAATGGTAGATTGTCAGACACACAACAAGAAGGTCTGATATCATTGTTACTGAAACAGGATCCAAGTGGTATATATAAAGGTACAGACCATTTAAACAAATTGGAGGCCTCTTACAGTTCAGTGTTGTGAGGCAAAATTCTAGCAAAAATGCAAATATTTTAGCTAAATACTTGGCGCATAGAAATCAAAAGTTATTGTCTGGTATTATTCATCCAAAATCAGTTTTTTTTTAGAAGGACGATACATTGGAGATAATATAAGACAAGTACTGGAAACAATAGAATACTATGAATATCGGGGACACCAGGCCAGGTTTTCATAGCTGATTTTGAAAAGGCTTTTGATAAAGTGCTACTGAAGTTTATATATAAATGCCTAGAATATTTCAAAATAAAAATGGGTTAAAGTTATGTATAGTAACCCTAGGTGTAAAATAATAAATAATGTCTATATCTGAGAAGGTTTAAAACGGTCAAGAGGAGTAAAACAAGGTTGTCGACTATCGACATATCTATTTATTATTGCCATTGAAATGTTATAGTTATTAAATCAGTTCCAACAATAATATTAAGGGATTTAAAATTTGTGTCTTAAAAACAAAGTTGTCATTGTACGCTAATGATTCATGTTCTTTTAAAACCACAATTAGAATCCCTCCACAGTCTGGGGTGGCAGGGTAGCCTAGTGGTTAGTGTATAGGTGGCAGGGTAGCCTAGTGGTTAGAGCATTGGTACTAGTAACCGGAAGGTTGCAAGTTCAAACCCCTGAGCTGACATGGTACAAAATCTGTCGTTCTGCCTCTGAACAAGCCACTGTTCCTAGGCCGTCATTGAAAATAAGAATTTGTTCTTAACTGACTTGCCTAGTTAAATAAAGGTAAAAAAAAGAGTATCTAGGTACTTTTGCTCCTTATCTAGGTAATTATTTTGGATTAAAAATCAAATTTTGATAAGTCTATTCGTATTACATATTGGATGATTTAGTTAGAGTTTACCAATAAAATGGTCTGACGGAGATGTGGACATACTTGGTCTACAAATCCCGAAAGAAAGAAATCTCATTCCAATAAATGTTTATAGAAAGTTAACAAAAATAGATAAGATCTTGCTACCATGGAAAGGAAAATACCTGTCTATTCGTGGAAAAATCACCCTGATTAACTATTTAGTCATATCACAGTTTACCTATATGCTTTTGCCTACACCTGCTTTTTAAATTATATGAACATAAAATATTCAATTTAATTTGGAATTTCAAGGCAGACTAAATGAAAAGGGCCTATTTATATAACGAATATGAATTCGGAGGGCAGAAATGATTCAATATTAAAACATTAGACCACTCACTTAGGGCATCAGTCATACAAAAGTTATACTTAAATCCAAACTGGTTCTCTAGTAAATTGGTAGGAATGTCTCACCATGTTCAAGAATGGCCTTTTTCCCCTTTATTCAGATTACAACTGCTATTTTGAAAACAAAAATATCCAAAATATCATTATTGTTTAAACAAGCCTTAGAAAGTTGGTTGCAATTTCAGTTTAATCCATCTCAAAAGACAGAACAAATAATTTAACAAATTGTGGTTTAACTCAAATATATTAATTGATTTAAAAACAAAAAGGTATTTAAAAAAATTCTCATAAATAGGACTGGTGGAGTTGTCACACATGCAGCTAGCAGAGATATGGAAATGTCTGCTCTACCCAAAATTACAACCAACTAATTGCAGCGTTACCACAAAAAATGGAAGAGGCAAGTAGAAAAAGAAAAGGAAAAGGTAAGGTCTTGTCTGTATTAAAGTTAGATAAATAAATGTTTAAAGAAAAGTGTGATTAAACATCCATTTCATTTCAGGACCCCCCAAAAACTGACATATATATATAATAATATAAATTGCAAAATAGTTGAAGAGATTTTTAAGGTACCCATTCCATGGCACGTTGTTTATGAATTGATACGCAAAACGCCGGATTCAAAACTTCAAATTTTTCAATTTAAATTATACAAAATTCTTGTAACCAATAGAATGTTATATATATGTGGGATACAATCTTCCCAGCTCTGCAGATTTTGCTGTGAGGATGCAGAGTCATTAGATAATTTATTTTGGTATTGTCCATATGTAGCTTGTTTTTGGTCCCAGGTCCAGGAATGGCTGAAGAATTGCAACATTTTCCTAGAAATAACGCTGCAGATTGTAATACTGGGTGATTTGAAAAGTCATAGTCAATAATATTATTTTAGCAAAAATGTTTAATTTACAATCTGTAGAAGCTATGAGAATAGAAAGGTTCAGTACTTTTGTAAAGCAAATGTATGGCTTATAGAAATCCAAAATGGATGGTGTTAAGAGATAGATGGGAGGGGTTGAATGGAGTTGAAGGGTGGGAATGGATGGTGTTGAGAGATAGATGGGAGGGGTTGAATGGAGCTGAAGGGTGGGACTGGATGGTGTTGAGAGATAGATGGGAGGGGTTGAATGGAGCTGAAGGGTGGGACTGGATGGTGTTGAGAGATAGATGGGAGGGGTTGAATGGAGCTGAAGGGACTGGATGGTGTTAAGAGATAGATGGGAGGGGTTGAAAGGAGCTGAAGGGACTGGATGGTGTTGAGAGATAGATGGGAGGGGTTGAAAGGAGCTGAAGGGACTGGATGGTGTTAAGAGATAGATGGGAGGGGTTGAATGGAGCTGAAGGGACTGGATGGTGTTAAGAGATAGATGGGAGGGGTTGAATGGAGCTGAAGGGACTGGATGGTGTTAAGAGATAGATGGGAGGGGTTGAAAGGAGCTGAAGGGTGGGACTAATAACAAGATAACCAATGTAAAACATACAGGGTCTGTAAAATGTATATAGGTTCAGAAATTGTGAAATTGCACAGTTAGAAATCGAACTGATGGACATTAGAATTAAAGAACTAAAAAACGAAATATAACTATTGTAAAATGTGTATAAACTGAAGGTAGAAGCCTAAGTGTTATTGTTGATTAGTTTACTCCAATTGGGAGGAAGGTGGTAGGGTTTGGGGGAATAATAAATGTGTATATATAATTTCAGTCTCTCGATGTGCAAAACTGATAGAGACATACCCCAAGCGACTACAGCTGTAATCGCAGCAAAAGGTGGCGCTACAAAGTATTAACTTAAGGGGGCTGAATAATTTTGCACGCCCAATTTTTCAGTTTTTGATTTGTTAAAAAAGTTTGAAAAATCCAATAAATGTCATTCCACTTCATGATTGTGTCCCACTTGTTGTTGATTCTTCACAAACAAATACAGTTTTATATCTTTATGTTTGAAGCCTGAAATGTGGCAAAAGGTCGCAAAGTTCAAGGGGGCCGAATACTTTCGCAAGGCACTGTATATATATATTTTCCCTCCAAAATATGGGGGATTTGAAATGATGCAAACAATTATATTAATGGAAGCAACAATCTTTCTCCAATATTAAGCTGATCCTCCCCTAGAATAAAAATAAAATAAAATAAATATGGCTGAAGGCTATAACTGGTTCTGAGCTAGGAAAATACCTCACAAAGGCACAAACAGAATGAACTGAACTAAATAAGGAGCCGATGAGACCAGGTGAGAACCCAACACAGGTGAAATCAATGAACAAAAATTTAAAACAGGGCTACGTTCCAGAACACAAAGAAACAGGGCTACGTTCCAGAACACGAAGAAACAGGGCTACGTTCCAGAACACAAAGAAACAGGGCTACGTTCCAGAACACAAAGAAACAGGGCTACGTTCCAGAACACAAAGAAACAGGGCTAAGTTCCAGAACACAAAGAAACAGGGCTAAGTTCCAGAACACAAAGAAACAGGGCAAGGTTCCAGAACCCAAAGAAACAGGGCTACGTTCCAGATCACAACGAAACAGGGCAACGTTCCAGAACACCAAGAAACAGGGCAACGTTCCAGAACACAACAAAACAGGGCTACGTTCCAGAACACAAAGAAACAGGGCAACGTTCCAGAACACAACAAAACAGGGTTATGTTCCAGAACACAAAGAAACAGGGCAACGTTCCAGAACACAACAAAACAGGGCTACGTTCCAGAACACAACGAAACAGGGCACAAGGTTGACTAAGAAAATAAATATGGAAACAATGGCCAACTGTATTTATGGTTTATTTAAAAATCACGAGCAGCAAAACAGTCAACAGATATTTTGCTTTGTATTTATATTGGACATCATTTTTGGTCCCGTTTCAGTGAAATGTTTGGACTCATTATACGCAATGCCCATTGCATGAAAGGCATCAGTGACTGTAGGAAGCCTGTTTTGCAACATCAAGTTATTTAAAAACACTGCTTACTGTTTTTTGTTTATCATTTAGTAATAAAAAAAAAGAGATCTAATTTTGATCGCTGTCCGTGGTGCTGAATCAGCTTGTATGATAGGCTATGTCTGCCTGTTTGTTTACCTTTCAAGTGGAAAAGTCACTACTGGCCAGATCAATGGCCATGGTAGGCTATTGCTATACACTGAGTATACAAAACATTAAGAACACCTGCTCTTTCCATGACACAGACAGACCAGGTGAATCCAGGGGAAACATATGATCCTTAGTGATGTCACTTGTTAAATCCACTTCAATCAGTGTAGAATGAAGGGGAGGAGACTGGTGTTACGAGAATTATGTTCTCAATGTTCATAACCCAATTCAATTAACCTACTCGGTCTGCAACCCAGAATGTGTAAGATACTGGTTGAATGAAACAGACGGGAGGCCCAGCTAAATAGTCTAAATGTTTTTTCACGAGAGTGCTGGTTCGTTGTACAAAACCGCTCATTTAATACGGGCTCCTTACGCACATACTGTCTCCCAGCAGACATAGATTATGGAGACCGTGAGAAGCACTCCCTGTCCTCCCCCAAGATTAGGGACGCCGTGAGAAGTACTCCCCGCCCTCTCCCAAATCTCTCAGTGGCCCCTAGCCAAGGTCGGCAACGAATTTTGCTCAGAGAGTTCATTCTGACTAAAACTACACACATCATCAATTGTATGATTCTAATCAATTTCATACAATTATATGGTTTCAGGGTGGAATATTCTAATCATTCATTTAAACATATAAATTCCATTAACAACTGGTTAAAGAAGGATGTTTAAGCCTTGAGACCACTGAGTTATAGATTGTGTATGTGTGCCATTCAGAGGGTGAATGACAAAATATTTAAGTGCCTTTGAACGGAGGTAGTAGGTGCCAAGTAGACCGGTTTGTGTTGAGAACCGCAATGCTGCTGGGTATTTCATACTTCAACAGTTTCCTGTGTGTATCAAGACTGATCCACCACCCAAAGAACATCCAACCAGATTTACACAACTGTTGGAGTCCACATGGGCCAGAATCTTTGTGACACCTTCTATACTCAGTGCCTCGAACAAATGAAGGCTGTTCTGAGGGCAACAGGGGGAGGAGTCCAACTCAGTATTAGGAAGGTGTTCTTAATGTTTTGTGCGGTTTATCTCATCTCATTTCTCATCTAATTTCTGTGAATATTTGTCCGAAGTGTTTGATCCGGAATATTCCGGCTTGATGGGAAGGTCTGTGGAAAGTCACAGCAGTGTAGAACAGCTCTCTGTCAGAGCGGAAAATTGGGGGAAAATGACATGATTAGACCTAATGGGATCTGTCTCTCTCGCTTTCATTCGCTCTGGCTCTACTCTCTTTCACTTTGCCTCATTCACTCTCTCTGTCTCTCTCTCTCTGTCTCTGTCTCTCTCTCTCTCTCTCTCTCTCTCTCTCCTTGTTGTTATTGCTCTATCAGCCTTCTAGCCAATCAGTAGGCCTCTAGCAGATCTATGACGTTTATGACACAGATGTCTGTGTGAGTGAGGGAATGGAGGAGAGAGAGAGAGAGAGAGGGAGAGAGAGAGAGAGAGAGAGAGAGAGAGAGAGGGAGAGAGAGAGAGAGAGAGAGAGAGAAAGAGAGAGAGAGAGAGAGAGAGAGAGACAGAGAGAGACAGAGAGAGAGAGAGGGGTTTTAAATCAGCACTGATTAAATGTCCTTTATCTGGGAGGCAAGAGGAGAAGGGGAGGGAGGGAGAGAGGGAAAGAGAGAGAGGGGAAAGAGAGAGAGGGGGGGAGAGAGATGAGAAAAGAGTGGGAGAGAGAAAGGGAGAGAGAGAGAGGGAGAGAGGAGAAAAGAGAGGGGGAGAGAGAGAGAGGGAGAGCGAGAGAGAGAGAGAGAGAGAGGGAGAGAGGAGAAAAGAGAGGTGGAGAGAGAGAGGAAGAGAGAGGGAGAGAGGAGAAAAGAGAGGGCGAGAGAGAGAGAGAGGAGAAAAGAGAGGGGAGAGAGAGAGGGAGATATATCTGGTATCACCCTACACAACACTGAAATCAAGTGTCTGCTGTACGCAGATGACCTGGTGCTGCTGTCTCCCACTAAAGAGGGGTCACAGCAGCACCTAGATCGACTTCACAGGTTCTGTCAGACCTGGGCTCTGATCGTTAACCACAGGTTCTGTCAGACCTGGGCTCTGATCGTTAACCACAGGTTCTGTCAGA
>NC_056444.1:4600815-4618315 GCF_018296145.1 Oncorhynchus tshawytscha
ATCTGATTCTGATTCATTATATATCAGCAGGAGTCTATCAACTCCATCTGATTCTGATTCATTATATATCAGCACGAGTCTATCAACTCCATCTGATTCTGATTCATTATATATCAGCAGGAGTCTATCAACTCCATCTGATTCTGATTCATTATATATCAGCACGAGTCTATCAACTCCATCTGATTCACAGAGACCTTGTTATGAGCAGGTCCCAAGCCTAGCACAATATCTCAGATAACCCATTAAGGGTGGTAGACTGTAACCCCTGATCCAAATCTCAGATAACCCATTAAGGGTGGTAGACTGTAACCCCTGATCCAAATCTCAGATTACCCATTAAGGGTGGTAGACTGTAACCTCTGATCCTATATCTCTGATTACCCATTAAGGGTGGTAGACTGTAACCAGTGATACTATATCTCAGATTACCCATTAAGGGTGGTAGACTGTAACCAGTGATCCTATATCTCTGATTACCCATTAAGGGTGGTAGACTGTAACCAGTGATCCTATATCTCAGATTACCCATTAAGGGTGGTAGACTGTAACCTCTGATCCTATATCTCAGATTACCCATTAAGGGTGGTAGACTGTAACCTCTGATCCTATATCTCTTATTACCCATTAAGGGTGTTAGACTGTAACAAGACTCAATATTCAATAAATGTACCTTATTGTTTTGACGAGGGGTGAAGGTCGTGAAGTGAAGGCTGAATGCCTGACAGTGTAGTTAATTCTATGAGCTGAGGTTAAGGTGAAGTACATTAGGTGAAGCCCTGTATGGTGAAAGACATGTTCAGTCTATGAACTGAACGGAGTGAAGGACGTAAGTGAAAGTCCATCTGAAACACTGGTTATTCATGAACGTTGTATTTCACCAGGAAACCCATAGTCGGCGGTCAACAAGGTAGCTTTATACATTACCCTAGGATACCGAGCACTGGCGGTAACTATAGTTACAAGGTAGCTTTATACATTACCCTAGGATACCGAGCACTGGCGGTAACTATAGTTACAAGGTAGCTTTATACATTACCCTAGGATACCGAGCACTGGCGGTAACTATAGTTACAAGGTAGCTTTATACATTACCCTAGGATACCGAGCACTGGCGGTAACTATAGTTACAAGGTAGCTTTATACATTACCCTAGGATACTGAGCACTGGCGGTAACTATAGTTACAAGGTAGCTTTATACATTACCCTAGGATACCGAGCACTGGCGGTAACTATAGTTACAAGGTAGCTTTATACATTACCCTAGGATACTGAGCACTGGCGGTAACTATAGTTACAAGGTAGCTTTATACATTACCCTAGGATACTGAGCACTGGCGGTAACTATAGTTACAAGGTAGCTTTATACATTACCCTAGGATACTGAGCACTGGCGGTAACTATAGTTACAAGGTAGCTTTATACATTACCCTAGGATACTGAGCACTGGCGGTAACTATAGTTACAAGGTAGCTTTATACATTACCCTAGGATACCGAGCACTGGCGGTAACTATAGTTACAAGGTAGCTTTATACATTATCCTAGGATACTGAGCACTGGCGGTAACTATAGTTACAAGGTAGCTTCATACATTACCCTAGGATACCGAGCACTGACGGTAACTATAGTTACAAGGTAGCTTTATACATTACCCTAGGATACCGAGCACTGGCGGTAACTGTAGATACAAGGTAGCTTTATACATTACCCTAGGATACCGAGCACTGGCGGTAACTATAGATACAAGGTAACTTTATACATTACCCTAGGATACCGAGCACTGGCGGTAACTATAGATACAAGGTAGCTTTACACATTACCCTAGAATACCGAGCACTGGCGGTAACTATAGTTACAAGGTAGCTTTATACATTACCCTAGAATACCGAGCACTGGCGGTAACTATAGATACAAGGTAGCTTTATTCACGACAAGGTTATTTAGTGAAAAAAGGTGTATATTTAGTTATTAAGTGAAACAAGGTGCATATTTAGTAATTTGTGAAACAAGGTGTATATTTAGTTATTTAGTGAAACAAGGTGTATATTTAGTTATTTAGTGAAACAAGGTGTATATTTAGTTATTTAGTGAAACAAGGTGCATATTTAGTTATTTCGTGAAACAAGGTGTATATTTAGTTATTTAGTGAAACAAGGTGTATATTTAGTTATTTAGTGAAACAAGGTGCATATTTAGTTATTTCGTGAAACAAGGTGTATATTTAGTTATTTAGTGAAACAAGGTGCATATTTAGTTATTTCGTGAAACAAGGTGTATATTTAGTTATTTAGTGAAACAAGGTGCATATTTAGTTATTTCGTGAAACAAGGTGTATATTTAGTTATTTAGTGAAACAAGGTGTATATTTAGTTATTTAGTGAAAAAAGGTGTATATTTAGTTATTAAGTGAAACAAGGTGCATATTTAGTTATTTCGTGAAACAAGGTGTATATTTAGTTATTTAGTGAAACAAGGTGTATATTTAGTTATTTCGTGAAACAAGGTGTATATTTAGTTATTTAGTGAAACAAGGTGTATATTTAGTTATTTAGTGAAACAAGGTGCATATTTAGTTATTTCGTGAAACAAGGTGTATATTAGTTATTTAGTGAAAAAGGTGTATATTTTTACTCCAGGGGAATATATAGTGGATAGTAAATAGTATAGTAGTATATATATATATATATATATTCATAGTGGAGTCAGCTACCATCCTCAGTAACTTTCCTTTTAGGTTGTCAATACCAGGTGGTTTCTCATTATTGATGGACAACAATAATTTTTCCACTTCTCACAAACTAACTTTACAGAATTAAAAATGACAATGTTTTTCTGTCATCATTAGGTATTCTATGCATGAATATGACGGCTCACAGTTCGATGTCACTTCCTGCCTCAGTTTCCCCTCTTTCCCTATGAAATAGTCATTTACATAACTGGCGATGTCAAAAGGTTTTGGTGATGAATGAGCCATCTGATTAAACGAAAGACGGAGTTTAATTATTCTTTCTGCCCATAATATAATTTAGTAGTCCATCATAAGAGATCATTTATCTTAGTTTCATAAAACAGTCGGTTCTTTTTTTTCCTGTTCAGTTTTTAGTGACATTATTTCTCAATTTACAAAATGTCTGCCAATCAGATGTGCAGCCAGATGTATTTCCCTGCTTCATATCTCCAAACCATACAGTTTTTCATCAAAGGACTAAAAGGGGTCTTTTAATCACTATGGTTCCACACACTTCCCGAAGAACCCTTGAAGAAAAGTATTTTCCTAGTAGGAGACTTTACAGAGAGGCAGTCAGGTTAGAGACGCGCCGTGACTCAGATAGAAGACTGGAGGACTGGAGTAGAACATTACAATTACTCTTTCATCCTCCTCTCCTCCTCTCTACCCCACCTCTCCACTCATCCTCTTCCTCTCCTCTCCACTCCACTACTCCACTCCTCCTCTCTAGTCCTCCCTAGTCCTCATCTCCTCCACTCCTCCTCTCTAGTCCTCCTCTCCTCCACTCCTCCTCTCTAGTCCTCCATTCCTCCACTCCTCCTCTCTAGTCCTCCTCTCCTCCACTCCTCCTCTCTAGTCCTCCTCTCCTCCACTCCTCCTCTCTAATCCTCCTCTCCTCCACTCCTCCTCTCCACTCATCCTCTCCACTCCTCCTATCCACTCCTCCTCTCCTCTCCTCTCCACTCCTCCTCTCCTCTCCTCTCCTCTCCTCTCCTCTCCTCTCCTCTCCACTCCTCCACTCCTCCTCTCTAATCCTCCTCTCCTCCACTCCTCCTCTCCTCCACTCTAATCCTCCTCTCCTCCACTCCTCCTCTCTAATCCTCCTCTCCTCCACTCCTCCTCTCCTCCACTCCTCCTCTCCACTCATCCTCTCCACTCCTCCTCTCCACCCCACTCCTCCTCTCCACTCCTCCTCTCCTCTCCTCTCCACTCCTCCACTCCACTCCACTCCACTCCACTCCACTCCACTTCACTCCACTCATCCTCTCCAGTCCTCCACTCCTCCTCTCTAATCCTCCTCTCCTCCACTCCTCCTCTCCACCCCACCTGTCCACCTGTCTAGATCCTTTGGAATTTACACCTGTGTACCTGCCAATTTGTCCCATCTGCTGTCACAGAGGGGATGAGGATGTTTATGTGGAACACAAACTCCTCTGTCTCAGGCTGCCATGATGTTATACCCCCTAACTATCTCTCTCTATGAGGCAGGCTAAAGGCCCTGGTGTTATACCCCCTAACTATCTCTCTCTATGAGGCTAAAGGCCCTGGTGTTATACCCCTAACTATCTCTCTCTATGAGGCTAAAGGCCCTGGTGTTATACCCCTAACTATCTCTCTCTATGAGGCAGGCTAAAGGCCCTGATGTTATACCCCTAACTATCTCTCTCTAAGAGGCTAAAGGCCCTGGTGTTATACCCCTAACTATATCTCTCTATGAGGCAGGCTAAAGGCCCTGGTGTTATACCCCTAACTATCTCTCTCTATGAGGCAGGCTAAATGCCCTGGTGTTATACCCCTAACTATCTCTCTCTATGAGGCAGGCTAAAGGCCCTGGTGTTATACCCCCAACTATCTCTCTCTATGAGGCAGGCTAAAGGCCATGGTGTTATACCCCTAACTATCTCTCTCTATGAGGCAGGCTAAAGGCCCTGGTGTTATACCCCTAACTATCTCTCTCTATGAGGCAGGCTAAAGGCCCTGGTGTTATACCCCCTAACTATCTCTCTCTATGAGGCAGGCTAAAGGCCCTGGTGTTATACCCCTAACTATCTCTCTCTATGAGGCAGGCTAAAGGCCCTGGTGTTATACCCCTAACTATCTCTCTCTATGAGGCAGGCTAAAGGCCCTGGTGTTATACCCCTAACTATCTCTCTCTATGAGGCAGGCTAAAGGCCCTGGTGTTATACCCCTAACTATCTCTCTCTATGAGGCAGGCTAAAGGCCCTGGTGTTATACCCCTAACTATCTCTCTCTATGAGGCAGGCTAAAGGCCCTGGTGTTATACCCCCTAACTATCTCTCTCTATGAGGCAGGCTAAAGGCCCTGGTGTTATACCCCCTAACTATCTCTCTCTATGAGGCAGGCTAAAGGCCCTGGTGTTATACCCCCTAACTATCTCTCTCTATGAGGCAGGCTAAAGGCCCTGGTGTTATACCCCTAACTATCTCTCTCTATGAGGCAGGCTAAAGGCCCTGGTGTTATACCCCCTAACTATCTCTCTCTATGAGGCAGGCTAAAGGCCCTGGTGTTATACCCCCTAATTATCTCTCTCTATGAGGCTAAAGGCTCTGGTGGTTTCGGCCTGGTAAGTCTTTCCGCGGCTTTTTATTTTATTTTACCTTTATTTAACCAGGTAGGCAAGTTGAGAACACCTTAATTTAACCAGGTAGGCAAGTTGAGAACAAGTTCTCATTTACAATTGCGACCTGGCCAAGATAAAGCAAAGCAGTTCGACACATACAACAACACAGAGTTACACATGGAGTAAAACAAACATACAGTCAATAATACAGTAGAAAAATAAGTCTGTATACAATGTGAGCAAATGAGGTGAGATAAGGGAGGGAAAGGCAAAAAAAAAAGGCCATGCTGGTGTCGAGTCTTTGGCTCTGCCGGATTAATTGATAAAACATGCTATTCTATAAAATAATTTATCCATAATTAATATCACCTGATTGAGCTAATCATGTAAATGTAATTAACTAGAGAGTAGGTCACTACGAAATAATATTTAAAGAGCCGTTATCTTCCGAATAAACTCTTAAAGACCTAGTAATATTTTACATCCATAGCAGCATTAATCTTCATCTTACTTCAATCTCATCTGAAAGTTGTAAATTCTTAGGTTATCTGCAAGAACCCTGGCTAACAATTTGAATCAGCAATACAAAATTGGTTTGAATATTTTATTTACTAAATACCTAACTAATCACACATAATTCATATACACATAATTATATCATAACTTGATTACAAATTACGTCATAAGGGAAAACGTCCCTATTGGGCGGAACAGATATGACAGCTTGTTACACAAAAGAAAAGGGGCTGGGTTGAGTGAAAGAGCGGGAGACTGCGGAACAAAGGCGAAGCTGTGCTATCGTAAATACAGTATCTTATGCATTCTAAATTACAGCCCATTTGGAAAAGGAAAATGCAATAAATATTTACTCTGAGCTGCGCTTCAAGTAGGTTGATGGAAGGCCGTGTTGCCAAACCGAGTCCTCTGTCCTTTGAAGAATGTCTCTGGTTGTCAATTTTATACGTTGTAGTAACGTCGTTGTGTGATAGACGGGATACTCTGTCTGTTCCTTCCTAACCTGCGTTTGCAGCTGCGGTCGCTAACTCAACGGCTAGGAGGTATCACTTCTGTAGTGAATAAGAGTTCAAAGTTCATACCATTCGCAACCAAAGCTCCTGCTGATGTTGGCTTCGTCCTGTAGTTATTTTCTGAACCATTCTGACATAGGATCGTTATCCTACCTCATCGGAACAGGAAGTTCTATTGTCGTCAAGGCTTTATATAGGAAGGGAGGGGAGGGTGTGTTTGAAAAGTTTTATAGACCTTGTCCCTTCACAGAGGCGGGTCACTGATTGAGCAGCCCTATCTTATGAAAACCAAATGCCACATTTTAGAAGCTAAAATCACATTTCATCCCGTCACAAATAATTTCATATTCAAACATTTAAATTGAACAACAATTCCATGTGAATCCGATAACTCTGATGTGTAGACTGTCCACTGTAGAGTTTATGTCATCTTATCATTGATGAGTATGTCTCAGACGACAACCGAACTGACATCATATTCATTAAGTACCACTGCATATGTTCAGTTGGTCGGATTACCAGAATATAGTTCATTTTCCCCCACCTTCTGATGTTCCCAGAATCTCTATGTTAACCCAAGGGGTTTTGCGCTTGTAACCTTAGTAGAGTAGAGAGAGGAAAAAGGGTGGAAGAGGTATTCATAAACCAACCCCCCAGGCCAACGTCATGACAACCCCCCAGGCCAACGTCATGACAACCCCCAGGCCAACGTCATGACAACCCCCAGGCCAACGTCATGACAACCCCCCAGGCCAACGTCATGACAACCCCCCAGGCCAACGTCATGACAGTGGCAAAGTAAATACAATATAGCAAGTAAAACACTGGAATGGTAGATTTGCAGTGGAAGAATGTGCAAAGTAGAGATAGAAATAATGGGGGGGGGGAGCTGCCTTAAATCGACATCCACGTCTTCGATGCCTGGTTGAACAGTGGGTTAACTCTCTTGTTCTGGGGGCAGAACGACTGATTTTTGTCAACTCTGGGATTCGATTCGATTCGGTTTTCTGGCCCAACGCTCTAACCGCATGTCCAAAAATACGTTTTGGTTTTGCATTACTATACCGGCTCACTGATTCTGACTTCCTCTGAGCGAGGACACAAGCCCCTCTGGTGTGGCGTCGCAGCTTAACGTGAAACACCTGTCTAGAACCTCCTCCCTTTATAGTGCACTACTGTTGACCAGAGCTCTATGGGTCCTGGTTCAAATTGGTGCACTACTGTTGACCAGAGCTCTATGGGTCCTGGTTCAAATTGGTGCACTACTGTTGACCAGAGCTCTATGGGTCCTGGTTCAAATTGGTGGACTATGTTGACCAGAGCTCTATGGGTCCTGGTTCAAATTGGTGCACTATGTTGACCAGAGCTCTATGGGTCCTGGTTCAAATTGGTGGACTATGTTGACCAGAGCTCTATGGGTCCTGGTTCAAATTGGTGCACTATGTTGACCAGAGCTCTATGGGTCCTGGTTCAAATTGGTGCACTATGTTGACCAGAGCTCTATGGGTCCTGGTTCAAATTGGTGCACTATGTAGGGGATATGTTGTCATTTGGGACGTGCCCTTCCGTAAAGGGACACATTCTCTGGGCAAGGCTTCAGAAACAGCAGGCTATAATACTCTGTACAAACACACACACACACACACACACACACACACACACACACACACACACACACACACACACACACACACACACACACACACACACACACACACACACACACACACACACACACACACACACACACACACACTCTGCCTTCTCAGCTCTTGGTCAAAAACAACAAATCTCCTCCTGGACAGAAATGATATTGGAATTAAAAGACACCCCAAAAGAGGAAGTTGCCTCCACTCTTTGAATGTAATTTCCTGTAGATGAACATTTAGGTTCCACAGACAAATAATAATAAGGCTACTTATATATTTTCATGAATCGGGTGTGGGAATGAGGGACCAAGTCATTATTATTTGCGTCACAAGCAAGTCTCAAGTCATAAAAGGTTTGAGTCTAAAGTCAAGACACAAGTAGGTCTGAATACTTTACACTGTAAATGTAAGTGTCTCTGCTTTCGCAAAACCAGAGAAAATGCTTTCTGGTCACTCATCTGATAATGTGTGGTGTCTGACTGGTCATTGGTCAACAGTCAAGACGAGTATCTTTATGGTTCTGAAGCACAGATTAGATGTTTTTGAGACAAGAATTTGGTATAATTCTGTAGGCCTGTTAGTGACTAGAACGAATAGGCAAAGGTAGAAATATATGTAAAAAACAAATGGTATGTATTTTTCCTGTTCAGTTTCAGGCGCGCAAACCCCCAAAACATTCTCGCGATGGACCCCAACTTTGAGAACCACTAACTCACCCGGCAGTTTTCTGGTCCAATCAGAAGGCTGAGTGTGTTTCAACTAGCCATCTGTTTTTATTTTTTTAATAAACTACTGTCTCTGGCTGCATGGAGAGTAATCCAAGGAGGCTGAGCCACAAAACCTGATCAAGTCATCAGTCATGTAAAAGTCGAGTCCCAAAGTTAGCTAGCGTGTTAACCTTGTCTAGCTAGCTAGCTATGGTAGCTATCTTGATAACCTTATCTAGCTAGTAAATGTCATCTGTTATTGAGTGTTTTTTTACTACACCCTATTCAACAGATTAGTCAGCAGGCTCTGTGGCTGGTTCTGGATTTGTCATGAGCATTGATTTAAGGGAAAACTTCCCTACAGATGGACACCACTGAGCTATCTTTGGCGTAGCCATCTATTGTTATTTTAGAGAGATCGACAGAAGCTGTTTATCTCCTGGTCATCTGACTAATAAAACTGTCACCACTTGCCGGCCTCCACCCAGTACCCTGCCCTGAACCTCCACCCAGTACCCTGCCCCGAACCTCCACCCAGTACCCTGCCCTGAACCTCCACCCAGTACCCTGCCCCGAACCTCCACCCAGTACCCTGCCCCGAACCTCCACCCAGTACCCTGCCCCGAACCACCACCCAGTACCCTGCCCTGAACCTCCACCCAGTACCCTGCCCTGAACCTCCACCCAGTACCCTGCCCTGAACCTCCACCCAGTACCCTGCCCCGAACCTCCACCCAGTACCCTGCCCCGAACCTCCACCCAGTACCTCCACCCAGTACCCTGCCCTGAACCTCCACCCAGTACCCTGCCCTGAACCTCCACCCGGTACCCTGCCCTGAACCTCCACCCAGTACCCTGCCCCGAACCTCCACCCAGTACCCTGCCCCGAACCACCACCCAGTACCCTGCCCTGAACCTCCACCCAGTACCCTGCCCTGAACCTCCACCCAGTACCCTGCCCCGAACCTCCACCCAGTACCCTGCCCCGAACCTCCACCCAGTACCTCCACCCAGTTCCCTGAACCTTAGACACTGTTACTAGCCAGCCTCCACCCAGTTCCCTGAACCTTAGACACTGTTACTAGCCAGCCTCCACCCAGATCCCTGAACCTCAGACACTGTTACTAGCCAGCCTCCACCCAGTACCCTGAACCTTAGACACTGCTACTAGCCAGCCTCCACCCAGTTCCCTGAACCTTAGACACTGTTACTCTATGTACATGGAGTCATTGATCTCTAGTCAATAATGTTTACATACTGTTTTAACCACTTAATATGTATATACTGTAATCTAGACATGACTAATCCTATATAACTACTGTCTATACACACCATCCTATATAACTACTGTCTATACATACCATCCTATATAACTACTGTCCATACACACTATCCTATATAACTACTGTCTATACACACCATCCTATATAACTATTTTCTATACTGTCTATACACACCATGCTATATAACTACTGTCTATACACACCATCCTATATAACTACTGTCTATACACACCATCCTATATAACTACTGTCTATATTGTCTACACACCATCCTTTATAACTACTGTCTATAAACACCATCCTATATAACTACTGTCTATATACACCATCCTATATAACTACTGTCTATACACACCATCCTATATAACTACTGTCTATACTGTCTATACACACCATCCTATATAACTACTGTCTATATTGTCTATACACACCATCCTATATAACTACTGTCTATACACACCATCCTATATAACTACTGTCTATATACACCATCCTATATAACTACTGTCTATACACACCATCCTATATAACTACTGTCTATACACATCATCCTTTATAACTACTGTCTATACACACCATCCTATATAACTACTGTCTATACACACCATCCTATATAACTATTGTCTATACTGTCTATACACACCATCCTATATAACTACTGTCTATATTGTCTATACACACCATCCTATATAACTACTGTCTATACACACCATCCTATATAACTACTGTCTATATACACCATCCTATATAACTACTGTCTATACACACACCATCCTATATAACTACTGTCTATACACACCATCCTTTATAACTACTGTCTATACACACCATCCTTTATAACTACTGTCTATACACACTGTCCTGTATAACTACTGTCTATACACACCATCCTATATAACTACTGTCTATACACACCATCCTTTATAACTACTGTCTATACACACCATCCTTTATAACTACTGTCTATACACACTGTCCTGTATAACTACTGTCTATACACACCATCCTATATAACTACTGTCTATACACACCATCCTATATAACTACTGTCTATACACACCATCCTTTATAACTACTGTCTATACACACCATCCTATATAACTACTGTCTATATACACCATCCTATTATAACTACTGGCTATACACACCATCCTATATAACTACTGTCTATACTGTCTATACACACCATCCTATATAACTACTGTCTATATTGTCTATACACACCATCCTATATAACTACTGTCTATATTGTCTATACACACCATCCTATATAACTACTGTCTATACACACCATCCTATATAACTACTGTCTATATACACCATCCTATATAACTACTGTCTATACACACCATCCTATATAACTACTGTCTATATACACCATCCTATATAACTACTGTCTATACACACCATCCTATATAACTACTGTCTATACACACCATCTTATATAACTACTGTCTATACACACCATCCTATATAACTACTGTCTATACACACCATCCTTTATAACTACTGTCTATACTGTCTATACACACCATCCTATATAACTACTGTCTATACTGTCTATACACACCATCCTATATAACTACTGTCTATACTGTCTATGTTACGGTTTTCCTCCGTTGAAAGAGAGTCGGACCAAAATGCAGCGTGGTTAATTCGATACATCTTTAATGAAGATGAAACAAGAACAATAAACGTAACGTGAAAACCGAAACAGCCTAAACTGGTGCAAACTAACACAGAGACAGGAACAATCACCCACCAAACACTCAAAGAATATGGCTGCCTAAATATGGTTCCCAATCAGAGACAACGAGAATCACCTGCCTCTGATTGAGAACCGCCTCAGGCAACCATAGACTTTGCTAGAACACCCCACTAAGCCACAATCCCAAAACCTACGAAAAAACCCAATACACAAACACACCACAACATAAACCCAATGTCACAACCTGGCCTGACCAAATAAATATAGAAAACACAGAATACTAAGACCAGGGCGTGACAGTCTATACACACACTGTTTATACATTTTGTGTCACTGATCTACACACAACAGATCATAATATCCCACAATGTCAAAGTGGAATTATGTTTTTAGAATTAGAATTAGAATTTAGAATTTATTTATTAGAATTTAGAATTAGAATTTAGAATTTATTTATTAGAATTTAGAATTAGAATTTAGAATTTATTTATTAGAATTTAGAATTAGAATTTAGAATTTAGAATTAGAATTTAGAATTAGAATTTAGAATTTATTTATTAGAATTTAGAATTAGAATTTAGAATTTAGAATTAGAATTTAGAATTAGAATTTAGAATTGTTTACAAATGAATTAAAAAAGGATAAAGCTGAAATGTCTTGAGTCAATTCGTATTTAACTCCTTTGTTATGGCAAGCCTAATTAAGTTAAGGAGTAGCACTGTGTTTTAGAATGGACTGTGTGCAATAATAGTGTTTAACATGATTTTTGAATGACTACCTCATCTCTGCACCCCACACATACAATTATCTATCAGGTCCCTCAGTCGAGCAGTGAATGTCAAACACATATTCATCCACAAAGGCCAGGGAGGTTTTCCAATGCCTTGCAAAGAAGGGCACCTGTCTTTGTGATTGTCTCCACCCCCCTCCAGGTGTCGCCCATCTTCCCCATTATCCCCGGTGTATTTATATCTGTGTGCTCTGTTCGTCTGTTGCCAGTTCGTTTTTGTCTGTCAAGCCTACCAGCGTTTTCCCCCTTGTGTCTGTATTTTTCTATAGTTCCTGTTTCCTAGTATTCCCGGTTTTGCCTGCCCTGACCTTGAGCCTGCCCTGACCTTGAGCCTGCCCTGACCTTGAGCCTGCCCTGACCTTGAGCCGGCCCTGACCTTGAGCCTGCCCTGACCTTGAGCCTGCCCTGACCTTGAGCCTGCCCTGACCTTGAGCCTGCCCTGACCTTGAGCCTGCCTGCCGTTCTGTACCTTTTGGACTCTGACCTGGATTACTGACCTCTTTGGTGAAGTTATTAATTACACTTTGGAATGGTGTCTCAATACACCCAGTCACTACAAATATACAGTCGTCCTTCCTAACTCAGTTGCCAGAGAGGAAAGAAACCACTCAGGGATTTCACCATGAGGTCAATGGTGACTTTAAAACAGTTACAGAGTTTAATGGCTGTGATTGGAGAAAACTGAGGATGGATCAACAACATTGTAGTTACTCCAACCTAAATGACAGAGTGAAAAGAAGGAAGCATGTACAGAATATAAACATATTCCAAAACATGCATCTTGTTTGCAACAAGACAGTAAAGTAATACTTCTGGTCTAAAGTAGTGCACTAAACAGGACGTAGGGTGCATTACTTCTGGTCTAAAGTAGTGCACTATACAGGAAGTTTGGAACGCAGTCCTAGACGTGAAGCTCTGTTGTGAAAATCTCCATTTGGTGTTCCAACGGTATAATGAGGAATGGCTGGGTATGGGCATAGACTGTCTGATGAGGCACGGCTGGG
Source organism: Oncorhynchus tshawytscha (assembly GCF_018296145.1). Classification (NCBI taxonomy): domain Eukaryota; kingdom Metazoa; phylum Chordata; class Actinopteri; order Salmoniformes; family Salmonidae; genus Oncorhynchus; species Oncorhynchus tshawytscha. The sequence goes on from NC_056444.1 coordinate 4,614,297, forward strand.
TATGGGCATAGACTGTCTGATGAGGCACGGCTGGGTATGGGCATAGACTGTCTGATGAGGCACGGCTGGGTATGGGCATAGACTGTCTGATGAGGAACGGCTGGATATGGGCATAGACTGTCGGATGAGGAACGGCTGGGTATGGGCATAGACTGTCTGATGAGGAACGGCTGGGTATGGGCATAGACTGATGAGGAATGGCTGGGTATGGGCATAGACTGTCGGATGAGGAATGGCTGGGTATGGGCATAGACTGTCTGATGAGGAACGGCTGGGTATGGGCATAGACTGTCTGACGAGGAACGGCTGGGTATGGGCATAGACTGATGTGGAACGGCTGGGTATGGGTATAGACTGTCTGACGAGGAACGGCTGGGTATGGGCATACACTGATGAGGAACGGCTGGGTATGGGCATACACTGATGAGGAACGGCTGGGTATGGGCATACACTGATGAGGAATGGCTGGGTATGGGTATAGACTGATGAGGAACGGCTGGGTATGGGCATAGACTGTCTGATGAGGAACGGCTGGGTATGGGCATAGACTGATGAGGAAGGGCTGGGTATGGGCATACACTGATGAGGAACGGCTGGGTATGGGCATAGACTGTCTGATGAGGAACGGCTGGGTATGGGCATACACTGATGAGGAACGGCTGGGTATGGGTATACACTGATGAGGAACGGCTGGGTATGGGCATACACTGATGAGGAACGGCTGGGTATGGGTATAGACTGATGAGGAACGGCTGGGTATGGGCATAGACTGTCTGATGAGGAACGGCTGGGTATGGGCATAGACTGATGAGGAACGGCTGGGTATGGGCATACACTGATGAGGAACGGCTGGGTATGGGTATAGACTGATGAGGAACGGCTGGGTATGGGTATAGACTGATGAGGAACGGCTGGGTATGGGTATAGACTGATGAGGAACGGCTGGGTATGGGTATAGACTGTCTGATGAGGAACGGCTGGGTATGGGCATAGACTGCCTGATGAGGAACGGCTGGGTATGGGCATAGACTGTCGGATGAGGAACGGCTGGGTATGGGCATAGACTGATGAGGAACGGCTGGGTATGGGCATAGACTGCCTGATGAGGAACGGCTGGGTATGGGCATAGACTGTCGGATGAGGAACGGCTGGGTATGTGCATAGACTGCCTGATGAGGAACGGCTGGGTATGGGCATAGACTGTCTGACGAGGAACGGCTGGGTATGGGCATAGACTGTCTGATGAGGAACGGCTGGGTATGAGTTTAGACTGTCAGATGAGGAATGGCTGGGTATGGGCATAGACTGTCTGATGAGGAATGGCTGGGTATGGGCATAGACTGTCTGATGAGGAACGGCTGGGTATGGGCATAGACTGATGAGGAACGGCTGGGTATGGGCATAGACTGTCTGATGAGGAACGGCTGGGTATGGGCATAGACTGTCGGATGAGGAACGGCTGGGTATGGGCATAGACTGATGAGGAATGGCTGGGTATGGGCATAGACTGTCTGATGAGGAACGGCTGGGTATGGGCATAGACTGTCGGATGAGGAACGGCTGGGTATGGGCATAGACTGTCTGATGAGGAACGGCTGGGTATGGGCATAGACTGTCTGATGAGGAACGGCTGGGTATGGGCATAGACTGTCTGATGAGGAACGGCTGGGTATGGGCATAGACTGTCGGATGAGGAACGGCTGGGTATGGGCATAGACTGTCGGATGAGAAACGGCTGGGTATGGGCATAGACTGATGAGGAATGGCTGGGTATGGGCATAGACTGTCTGATGAGGAACGGCTGGGTATTGGCATAGACTGTCGGATGAGGAACGGCTGGGTATGGGCATAGACTGATGAGGAATGGCTGGGTATGGGCATAGACTGTCGGATGAGGAATGGCTGGGTATGGGCATAGACTGTCGGATGAGGAACGGCTGGGTATGGGCATAGACTGATGAGGAATGGCTGGGTATGGGCATAGACTGTCGGATGAGGAATGGCTGGGTATGGGCATAGACTGATGAGGAACGGCTGGGTATGGGCATAGACTGTCTGATGAGGAACGGCTGGGTATGGGTATAGACTGTCTGATGAGGAACGGCTGGGTATGGGCATAGACTGATGTGGAACGGCTGGGTATGGGCATAGACTGTCTGATGAGGAACGGCTGGGTATGGGCATAGACTGTCTGATGAGGAACGGCTGGGTATGGGCATAGACTGTCTGATGAGGAACGGCTGGGTATGGGCATAGACTGTCTGATGAGGAACGGCTGGGTATGGGTATAGACTGTGTGTCTGTGTGTCTGTGTGCCTGTGTGTCTGCGGCTAGAAATACGGGGACCCCTAGTGAATTGTGGGGGATATTGGATATTACGTCACTGCCCTCAATATCTCACAAATCATCTGGACCTGGCCGGTCCTCGCCATCTCCCTCCTCTTTGTCTGTACTTCATCTTCCCTCCCTCCCTCACTTTCTCTCTCTCTGTCTGTCTCTCTCTCCCGCCCCTCTACCCCCCCTTTCTCTCTCTCTCTGTCTCTCTCTCCCCATCCCTCTACCCCTCCTTTTCTCTCTCTCTGTCTCTCTCTCCCCCGCCCCTCTACCCCTCCCTTTCTCTCTCTCTGTCTCTCTCTCCCCATCCCTCTACCCCTCCTTTTCTCTCTCTCTGTCTCTCTCTCCCCATCCCTCTACCCCTCCCTTTCTCTCTCTCTGTCTCTCTCTCCCCATCCCTCTACCCCTCCCTTTCTCTCTCTCTGTCTCTCTCTCCCCATCCCTCTACCCCTCCCTTTCTCTCTCTCTGTCTCTCTCTCCCCATCCCTCTACCCCTCCTTTTCTCTCTCTCTGTCTCTCTCTCCCCGCCCCTCTACCCCTCCCTTTCTCTCTCTCTGTCTCTCTCTCCCCATCCCTCTACCCCTCCCTTTCTCTCTCTCTCTCTGTCTCTCTCTCCCGCCCCTCTACCCCCCTTTCTCTCTCTCTCTGTCTCTCTCTCCCCATCCCTCTACCCCTCCCTTTCTCTCTCTCTGTCTCTCTCTCCCCATCCCTCTACCCCTGCCTTTCTCTCTCTCTGTCTCTCTCTCCCCGCCCCTCTACCCCTCCTTTTCTCTCTCTCTGTCTCTCTCTCCCCGCCCCTCTACCCCTCCCTTTCTCTCTCTCTGTCTCTCTCTCCCGCCCCTCTACCCCCCCTTTCTCTCTCTCTCTGTCTCTCTCTCCCCATCCCTCTACCCCTCCCTTTCTCTCGCTCTGTCTCTCTCTCCCCATCCCTCTACCCCTCCCTTTCTCTCTCTCTGTCTCTCTCTCCCCATCCCTCTACCCCTGCCTTTCTCTCTCTCTGTCTCTCTCTCCCCACCCCTCTACCCCTCCCTCCCTTTCTCTCTCCCTGCCCCTCTACCCCTCCCTTTCTCTCTCTCTGTCTCTCTCTCCCCCGCTCCTCTACCCCTCCCTTTCTCTCTCTCTTCTGTCTCTCTCTCCCCGCTCCTCTACCCCTCCCTTTCTCTCTCTCTGTCTCTCTCTCCCCGCCCCTCTACCCCTCCCTTTCTCTCTCTCTGTCTCTCTACCCCTCCCTTTCTCTCTCTCTGTCTCTCTCTCCCCGCCCCTCTACCCCTCCCTTTCTCTCTCTCTGTCTCTCTACCCCTCCCTTTCTCTCTCTCTGTCTCTCTCTCCCCGCCCCTCTACCCCTCCCTTTCTCTCTCTCTGTCTCTCTACCCCTCCCTTTCTCTCTCTCTGTCTCTCTCCCCGCCCCTCTACCCCTCCCTTTCTCTCTCTCTGTCTCTCTACCCCTCTTTTGCTCTCTCCCCCGCCCTTCTACCCCTCCCTTTCTCTCTTTGTCTCTCTCTCCCCGCCCCTCTACCCCTCTCTTGCTCTCTCACTACCCCATTCCTCTCCCTACATCTCTTCCCTCCCTCTCTCTCTCCCCATCCCTCTACCCCTCTCTTGCTCTCGCTCTCTCTCTCTTTTCCCTCAATCCCTCCATCTACTCCCTCCCTCCATTCCTCCTCCCTACCCTACCCTCCGCCCTC
>NC_056444.1:4623315-4630815 GCF_018296145.1 Oncorhynchus tshawytscha
AAGGTGAACGGAAAGGCTCTGGAGCAACGAACCGCCCTTGCTGTCTCTGCCTGGCCGGTTCTCCTCTCTCCACAGGGATTCTCTGCCTCTAACCCTATTACAGGGGCTGAGTCACTGGCTTACTGGGGCTCTTCCATGCGGTCCCTAGGAGGGGTGCGTCACTTGAGTGGGTTGAGTCGCTGATGTGATCTTCCTGTCTGGGTTGGCGCCCGCTCTTGGGTTGTGCCGTGGCGGAGATCTTTGTGGGCTATACTCGGCCTTGTCTCAGGATGGTAAGTTGGTGGTTGAAGATATCCCTCAAGTGGTGTGGGGGCTGTGCTTTGGCAAAGTGGGTGGGGTTATATCCTTCCTTTTTGGCCCTGTCCGGGGGTGTCCTCGGATGGGGCCACAGTGTCTCCTGACCCCTCCTGTCTCAGCCTCCAGTATTTATGCTGCAGTAGTTTATGTGTCAGGGGGCTAGGGTCAGTTTGTTATATCTGGAGTACTTCTCCTGTCTTATCCGGTGTCCTGTGTGAATTTAAGTATGCTCTCTCTAGAACAGTTTCAACTGTTCTGCCTGCGGCTATGGAATCCTGACCTGTTCACCGGACGTGCTACCTGTCCCAGACCTGCTGTTTTCAACTCTCTAGAGACAGCATAAGTGGTAGAGATACTCTTAATGATCGGCTATGAAAAGCCAACTGACATTTACTTCTGAGGTGCTGACTTGCTGCACCCCCGACAACTACTGTGATTATTATTATTTGACCATGCTGGTCATCTATGAACATTTGAACATCTTGGCCATGTTCTGTTATAATCTCCACCCGGCACAGCCAGAAGAGGACTGGCCAACCCTCATAGCCTGGTTTCTATCTAGGCTTCTTCTTAGGTTTTGGCCTTTCTAGGGAGTTTTTCCTAGCCACCATGCTTTTACACCTGAATTGCTTGCTGTTTGGGGTTTTAGGCTGGGTTTCTGTACAGCACTTTGAGATATCAGCTGATGTACGAAGGGCTTTATAAATACATTTGATTTGAAATTTGATATATATTACAGATGAGAACATACATTATGTCATGGCACAAAGAACAAATTGCTCTTCAGAAATATGCCCCAATGGAACTAATCCCAAATGAACAAACAAACTAAAGAGTGTTAAAAGGAGATGCTGAGACGAGAGAATTACTGTGATGTTCGGTTGAGACTGCAGAGCTATGATGGTGGCTGCATCATGTTATGAGTATGCTTGTAATCATTTGTTTTATTTTGTTGATGATGAGTGAGAGGTTATTTTCCTGGCACCACACTCTGAGGGCCTTTGCCTCCTCCCTGTAGGCCGTCTCGTCGTTGTTGGTAATCAAGCTGTAGTGTCGTCAGCAAACTTGATGATTGAGTTGGAAGCGTGCATGGCCACGCTGTCATGGGTGAACAGGGAGTACAGGAGAGGGCTGAGAATGCACCCTTGTGGGGCCCCAGAGTTGAGGATGGGGGCGGATGGTCAGGAAGTCCAGGACCCAGTTGCACAGGGCGGGGTCGAGACCCAGGGTTTCGCGCTTAATGACGAGTTTTGAGGGTACTATGGTGTTAAAATGTTGAGCTGTAGTCAATGAACAGCATTCTTACATACAGTGGGGAGAACAAGTATATGATACACTGTTGATTTTGCAGGGTTTCCTACTTACAAAGCATGTATAGGTCTGTATTTTTTTGATCATAGGTACACTTCAACTGTGAGAGATGGAATCTAAAACAAAAATCCAGAAAATCACATTGTATGATTTTTAAGTAATTAATTTGCATTTGCAGCTGAACAGGACAACGACACTAAGCACGCAGCCAAAACAACACAGGAGTGGCTTCAGAACATGTCCCTGAATGTCCTTGAGTGGCCCTGCCAGAGCCCGGACTTGAACCCCATCAAACATCCCTGGAGAGACCTGAAAATAGCTGTGTAGCATTGCTCCCAATCCAACGGGACAGATCTTGAGATGATTTGCAGAGAAGAATGGGAGAAACTCCCCAAATACAGGTGTGCAAAGCTTGTAGCGGCATACCCAAGAAGACTCTAGGCTGTAATCGCTGCCAAAAGTGTTTCAACAAAGCACTGAGTAAAGGGTCTGAATACTTATGTAAATGTGATATTTATCTAAAAAGGTATTTGCTTTGTCATTATGGGGTATTGTGTGTAGGTTGATGAGGGAAAAAATGCCACAGGAAATGAAGACCCAGAGTTATCTCTGCTGCAGAGGATAAGTTCATTAGAGTTACCAGCCTCAGAAATTGCAGCCCAAATAAATGCTTCACAGAGTTCAAGTAACAGACACATCTCAACATCAACTGTTCAGAGGAGACTGTGTGAATCAGGCCTTCATGGCTGAAATCACTACTAAAGGACACCAATAAGAAGAAGAGACTTGCTTGGGCCAAGAAAGATGATGGACATTAGACCGGTGGAAATGTATCCTTTGGTCTGATGAGTCCAAATTTGAGTTTTTTGGTTCCAACCACTGTGTCTTTGTGAGACGCAGAGTAGGTGAAGGGATGATCTTTGCATGTGTGGTTCCAACCGTGAAGCATGGAGGAAGAGGTGTGATGGTGTGGGGTTGCTTTGCTGGTGACACTGTCACTGCTCAGCATATGTGGGAACTCCTTCAAGACTTTTGGATAAGCATTCCTAGTGAAGCTGGTTGACAGAATGCCAAGAGTGTGCAAAGCCGTCATCAAGGCAAATGGTGGTTACTTTCAAATATATAAAAACATTTTTTATTTTTATTTTTTTATTACATGATTCCATATGTGTTATTTCATAGTTGTGATGTCTTCACTATTATTCTACAATGTAGAAAATAGTCAAAATAAAGAAAAACCCTGGAATGAGTAGGTGTGTCCAAACTTTTGACTGGTACTGTATATATACACTGCCATTCAAGAGTTTGGGGTCACTTAGAAATGTCCTTGTTTTTGAAAGAAAAAACATATTTTTTGTCCATTAAAATAACATCAAATTGATCAGAAATACAGTGTAGATGTTGTTAATGTTGTAAATGACTTTTGTAGCTGGAAACGGCTGATTTTTAATGGAATATCTACATAGGCACACAGATGCCCATTATCAGCAACCATCACCCCTGTGTTCCAATGGCACATTGTGTTAGCTAATCCAAGTTTATCATTTTAAAAGGTTAATTGATCATTAGAAAACCCTTTTGCAATTATATTAGCACAGCTGAAAACTGTTGTTCTGATTAAAGAAGCAATACATCTGTCCTTCTTTAGACTAGTTGAGTATCTGGAGAATCAGCATTTGTGGGTTCGATTACAAGCTCAAAATGGCCAGAAACAAAGAACTTTTGAAATGAAAGGGTTTGGTTTCATACTTATATGATGATGCTACGGGATAAAGTGGACAGATATGAGTACTTGATTCATTTACTTGTTTCAAGATGATAGGGCCACGGAATATGAAGCGATTCCGGAACTGGACTGGAATTCTACTTTAGAACTACAACACATTCTAGATTTAGAACAATTCAATTATTTTTGAGATGTTCCATTTATATAAACGTTCCAGTCCTTCTCTCCTATTATGCTTCTGGTTCCAATAGACTCTCATCCATGTGATAATAGATAGACGCATGTCTACAAGGAACCTGAGCATCTGCACCATGAGAGGCTATTAATGGGTATTACTCCATGGAATGAATGGGACAATACATACAGGTACACACTGTAGACTGTTGCCTTTAGAAAAGCATTTGGAAGGAAGTATGGTGGTGTCATGCTTATGAATTAATCAAAGAAAGGGATCAGGTAGAGTACGCCTGAGGAAGCAAACCAACAGTTTAGACGAGTTCATGTTGTTTGTTGAAGAGATAAATAGAAACAAATGTCATTTACCGTAGAGCAGTGAGGTGAAGAGTATGAAACAACTACTTACTACTGCTACTATCTTACTACTATCTTACTACTGCTACTATCTTACTACTGCTACTATCTTACTACTGCTACTATCTTACTACTGCTACTATCTTACTACTGCTACTATCTTACTACTGCTACTATCTTACTACTGCTACTATCTTACTACTGCTACTATCTTACTACTACTACTATCTTACTAACTTTTATGTTAGTGTTTAGAAGCACAACCTCTCTCTGTATCTCTCTCTCTGTATCTGTATCTCTCTCTCTCTCTCTCTCTGTATCTGTATCTCTCTCTGTCTCTGTATCTCTCTCTCTCTCTCTGTATCTGTATCTCTCTCTGTATCTGTATCTCTGTCTCTGTATCTGTCTCTCTCTGTCTCTGTATCTGTCTCTCTTACTCTGTATCTGTCTCTCTGTCTCTGTATCTGTCTCTCTGTCTCTGTATCTGTCTCTCTGTCTCTGTATCTGTCTCTCTGTCTCTGTATCTGTCTCTCTGTCTCTGTATCTGTCTCTCTGTCTCTGTATCTGTCTCTCTGTCTCTGTATCTGTCTCTCTGTCTCTGTATCTGTCTCTCTGTCTCTGTATCTGTCTCTCTGTCTCTGTATCTGTCTCTCTGTCTCTGTATCTGTCTCTCTGTCTCTGTATCTGTCTCTCTGTCTCTGTATCTGTCTCTCTGTCTCTGTATCTGTCTCTCTGTCTCTGTATCTGTCTCTCTGTCTCTGTATCTGTCTCTCTGTCTCTGTATCTGTCTCTCTCTGTCTCTGTATCTGTCTCTCTCTGTCTCTGTATCTGTCTCTCTCTGTCTCTGTATCTGTCTCTCTCTGTCTCTGTCTCTCTCTGTCTCTCTGTCTCTCTGTCTCTCTCTGTCTCTGTATCTGTCTCTCTCTGTCTCTCTGTATCTGTCTCTCTGTCTCTGTATCTGTCTCTCTGTCTCTCTCTCTCTCTGCTCTCTCTCTCTCTCTGTATCTGTCTCTCTCTGTCTCTGTATCTGTCTCTCTGTCTCTCTCTCTCTCTGTCTCTCTCTCTCTGTCTCAATTCAATTCAATTCAATTCAATTCAAGGGCTTTATTGGCATGGGAAACATGTGTTAACATTGCCAAAGCAAGTGAGGTAGACAACATACAAAGTGAATATATAAAGTGAAAAACAACAAAAATTAACAGTAAACATTACACATACAGAAGTTTCAAAACAGTAAAGACATTACAAATGTCATATTATATATATATACAGTGTTCTAACAATGTACAAATGGCTAAAGGACACAAGATAAAATAAATAAGCATAAATATGGGTTGTATTTACAATGGTGTTTGTTCTTCACTGGTTGCCCTTTTCTCGTGGCAACAGGTCACAAATCTTGCTGCTGTGATGGCACACTGTGGAATTTCACCCAGTAGATATGGGAGTTTTTCAAAATTGGATTTGTTTTCAAATTCTTTGTGGATCTGTGTAATCTGAGGGAAATATGTCTCTCTAATATGGTCATACATTGGGCAGGAGGTTAGGAAGTGCAGCTCAGTTTCCACCTCATTTTGTGGGCAGTGAGCACATAGCCTGTCTTCTCTTGAGAGCCATGTCTGCCTACGGCGGCCTTTCTCAATAGCAAGGCTATGCTCACTGAGTCTGTACATAGTCAAGGCTTTCCTTAATTTTGGGTCAGTCACAGTGGTCAGGTATTCTGCCGCTGTGTACTCTCTGTGTAGGGCCAAATAGCATTCTAGTTTGCTCTGTTTTTTTGTTAATTCTTTCCAATGTGTTAAGTAGATATCTTTTTGTTTTCTCATAATTTGGTTGGGTCTAATTGTGCTGCTGTCCTGGGGCTCTGTAGTGTGTGTTTGTGTTTGTGAACAGAGCCCCAGGACCAGCTTGCTTAGGGGACTCTTCTCCAGGTTCATCTCTCTGTAGGTGATGGCTTTGTTATGGAAGGTTTGTGAATCGCGCTTCCTTTTAGGTGGTTGTAGAATTTAACAGCTCTTTTCTGGATTTTGATAATTAGTGGGTATCGGCCTAATTCTGCTCTGCATGCATTATTTGGTGTTCTACGTTGTACACGGAGGATATTTTTGCAGAATTCTGCGTGCAGAGTCTCAATTTGGTGTTTGTCCCATTTTGTGAAGTCTTGGTTGGTGAGCGGACCCCAGACCTCACAACCATAAAGGGCAATGGGCTCTATGACTGATTCAAGTATTTTTAGCCAGATCCTAATTGGTATGTTGAAATTTATGTTTCTTTTGATGGCATAGAATGCCCTTCTTGCCTTGTCTCTCAGATCGTTCACAGCTTTGTGGAAGTTACCTGTGGTGCTGATGTTTAGGCCAAGGTATGTATAGTTTTTTGTGTGCTCTAGGGCAACAGTGTCTAGATGGAATTTGTATTTGTGGTCCTGGTGACTGGACCTTTTTTGGAACACCATTATTTTGGTCTTACTGAGATTTACTGTCAGGGCCCAGGTCTGACAGAATCTGTGCATAAGATCTAGGTGCTGCTGTAGGCCCTCCTTGGTTGGTGACAGAAGCACCAGATCATCAGCAAACAGCAGACATTTGACTTCGGATTCTAGCAGGGGGAGGCCGGGTGCTGCAGACTTTTCTAGTGCCCTCGCCAATTCGTTGATATATATGTTGAAGAGGGTGGGGCTTAAGCTGCATCCCTGTCTAACCCCACGACCCTGTGTGAAGAAATGTGTGTGTTTTTTTGCCAATTTTAACCGCACACTTGTTGTTTGTGTACATGGATTTTATAATGTCGTATGTTTTACCCCCAACACCACTTTCCATCAGTTTGTATAGCAGACCCTCATGCCAGATTGAGTCGAAGGCTTTTTTTTGAAATCAACAAAGCATGAGAAGACTTTGCCTTTGTTTTGGTTTGTTTGATTGTCAATTAGGGTGTGCAGGGTGAATACATGGTCTGTTGTACGGTAATTTGGTAAAAGCCAATTTGACATTTGCTCAGTACATTGTTTTCATTGAGGAAATGTACGAGTCTGCTGTTAATAATAATGCAGAGGATTTTCCCAAGGTTACTGTTGACACATATTCCACGGTAGTTATTGGGGTCAAATTTGTCTCCACTTTTGTGGATTGGGGTGATCAGTCCTTGGTTCCAAATATTGGGGAAGATGCCAGAGCTAAGTATGATGTTAAAGAGTTTTAGTATAGCCAATTGGAATTTGTTGTCTGTATATTTGATCATTTCATTGAGGATACCATCAACACCACAGGCCTTTTTGGGTTGGAGGGTTTTTATTTTGTCCTGTAACTCGTTCAAGGTAATTGGAGAATCCAGTGGGTTCTGGTAGTCTTTAATAGTTGATTCTAAGATCTGTATTTGATCATGTATGTTTTTGCTCTTTATTCTTTGTTATAGAGCCAAAGAGATTGGAGAAGTGGTTTACCCATACATCTCCATTTTGGATAGATAATTCTTCATGTTGTTGTTTGTTTAGTGTTTTCCAATTTTCCCAGAAGTGGTTAGAGTCTATGGATTCTTCAATTGCATTGAGCTGATTTCTGACATGCTGTTCCTTCTTTTTCCGTAGTGTATTTCTGTATTGTTTTAGTGATTCACCATAGTGAAGGCGTAGACTCAGG